>NC_080740.1:70232474-70344974 GCF_020826845.1 Diceros bicornis minor
TTACTGCAATAAACAAATTAACAATTAAAAAAAAAAAAAAGATTCCCACCAAGAAAGAATCTCCATGTATGGGGAAGGCTTTCTGGAAGAAGGAGAGATGTAAGCACTTCAGCAGTATCCTTGGGGTTATGACAATGGTACTCTACTCCTAGAATCAGCCAAAACTGATTTCAGATCCTGCATCTGCCACTTAATAGCTGGGTAACCCTAGGGAGGTTATTTAACCTCTCTGTGCCTCAGTTCCTCATCTGTAAAACGAAGAGGTCAACAATGCCACCATCACTGGATGGTTGTGATATTGTAGTTTGAGTGCTTAGGATAGGGCAGGGCACATTGTGAGTCCTCAACTAACATTAGTTGCTATTATTATTGCTGCTGTAGCTTTAATTGTTAGTATGATTGATGAATCCCTTCCCATTGTGTTTTGTAGATTATAAAACTGGAGAAGAACGGCATCGGCTACCACTATATCCTTGCAAATCTGGTGAGTAGAGTGCACTGCTGGCTCTCAAATTGTTGTCATTCTGTGTTTGGGGCCCTAGCTTGCTTCCATGGTCCCTGGCTGGTGGGAACCGTGTGGGTGGAAGGGGCAATTCAGAGCTGCAATACTAAGCTTACCTTTTCCCCTCCACATCCCCACTTGTCAAAGCACAGCACACTGTTGGTGAACCACTAACCTTCCCCGGAAGAGAGCGTGCTAGGGGACAGGGCTTTAATGGCCTCTGCCCCTTGGCAATAAAGACAAAATTGCCACATGTTTGAATGGATACAAAATACTTTGACCCCACTGTTTTGGACCCTCTATTTTGACACCAGTGATAGTTTTACTGTTTACAAATATAAACATTTAAATCATATCAATACTAGTGTTGACAAATCTTGAACCAGAAACATTTTTCTAGCATGAACAATATTATATCAATTTAGTTTTTAATCACTTTTCTATGTGGCATAGATAGCTGTCTTTTTTTAAAAAAAAGTTTTCATTTTAGTGTATTGCAGTTATTTTTATTTTGCAATTATTTTCTATGTATAAAGACTTGATTCATAAAATACCTTTTTGTAGATATTAAATCATACCTAGTAACATGCACCATTGTGAGTTTTCTTTTGTGGCATTATTTCTGGCAAGTCTACCTTTCCTGGGTCAGGTGTTGCCCGTCTACCTTTTTCATCATGAAGTCTGATTCTTCCGGCAGCATTTTTCCAAAGCCAAATGGAATTTTATTTCACTTTTAGTCCTATTTTTTGAAGAGCTTTATTGAGATGTAATTCACATACCATAGAGTTCATCCATTTACAGTGTACCATTCAGTGGTTTTTATTATATTCACAGAATTGTGATACCATCACCACAATCTCATTTTAAAACTCTTCATCACCCCAAAAGGAAACCCCATACCCATTAGTAGTCACTCCTCATCACCCCCAAATTCCCCCAGCCCTAGGCAACCAGCAGTCTACTTTCTATCTCTATATATTTACCTATTCTGGATATTACATATAATTGGAATCATACAATATGTCGTCCTTTGTGAGGCTTCTTTCACTTAGCATAATGTTTTCAAGGTCATCCATATTGTAATGTGTATCAGTACTTCATTACTTTTTATTGTGGAATAACCTTCCATTTTATGGATATACCACATTTCATTTATCCATTCATCAGTTGATGGACATTTGGGTGTTTTCAGTTTTTGACTGTTATGAATAATGCTGCTATGAATATTTGGGTATAAGTTTTTCTCTTGAGTATATACCTAGGAGTGGAATTGCTGGGTTATAGGGTAACTCTATGTTTAATTTTTTAAGGAACTCCAAAATTGTTTTCCAAAGTGGCTGCATCTCCCATCGAATTTTAATAAATAACAAATTTTGCCATGTGACAGTTTAAGCAATTGTCAGATTTCCTTAATGGCAGCTTTTTCTACAAAGTTTGCTTATTATCCTGGCCTGTCTTTGCAATTATGTGGTTCCATTAGGATGTGATTTTTAGCTTTTTGTCTATAGCAAACTAGATCATGTTCAGTTTTAGCCATGTTATTTTGTATTGATTATTTCTGAGTAATATTAATTATTAGTTGAATAAAAGATTGATATTTTCTACTTATTTTTGGAATAAATGTCATTAGTAGAACAATGAACAATGACAGAGTCTGGGTGTATGTAAAGGTCAAAATGCAGAATCTAAAAATGAGACCAAAACATCTTGCCTAGTCCTTAAACTCTGTCCCTCTTTCTGTCCTGATCTCCAACCTTAGACAGATCCCTGCCTAAACCTTTTTTCCCTTTCAAAACTTCCTTGCCTTGGCCGTCCCAATATTTCAGGGTCAGGACTGCAAATAAGAAGGACTTATTGAAAAAGTTTAATTTAGACCCAGCTGTGAATGCATAAATTGTTACTTTTCTCAGAGGTATTTGCATTTTAAATGGAGGGTGGCTGTCCAGAGACTTTTGGGGAACCAAGAGCCTCACCCTAAAAAACCATTTGCAATGGTGGGATTTTTGACTTTGTGGTGAAAAAATCCTTGATATCCCTCAAATCCCAGATCTTTAGTGCTAGAAGGGACTTTGGAAGTCAACTGCATCTAAATCTCATTTGCTTGTAGGGAAACAGAACCAACAAGGTGGTGTGACTTGGCCAGAGTCACACAGTGAGTCAGCAATAGAGCTAGGCCTAGCACCAAGGTTAGCAGGCAGCATCCAAGGCCTTTTCCACTACTCCAGAACATCTCTCAGTACAGACTTGTGTGGGCAACCTGCTGCTTGAGAATACACAGAACAAAGGTAGGGGCATGCATAATCACCTCTCCAGGGTAAGATAGAAATTACATGTCAGTGGCCTGAGAGCCACTGAAAGGCCCCAGGTAATTATATCCCCAGGCGCCATCTGTTACCAACTGACCCCTTGGTCATAGCATCAGCAAGTCAACCCCTTGGGTTTCTGTATCCTTCTGATCCACATTCTTTTTCTTCTGACCTAATAAGCTCTCAAATCCTTACAACTGCCAGCTAATAGGATGCAAATTTCATATACCATCCAAATACAAAAGCCTTGCATGTTCCAATAGATTAGTTGATAATTAGGCTTCAAATTACTAATTAATTCAGTTTGAAACATAGTTGAGTATGTGGTATGTGTTTTTTCTTCCCCCTTCAGAGAAATAATGCAATTTATAAGATGCTAATTTTTAGAAATTCCACCACATAATTAGCCTGCTGCTGCATGGAACTGACCCCTCCTTCAGAGCATTGTGATTAGGGTGTAATTATAGAGTTAGAAACCAAGGACGCTTTGGAAAGGTTTAACAAAAGGAGGGAGCTACATTTTTCTTTTGCAATTCTTTCTGGCCCTGTCAGAATGCAGGAACTTCAAAGTAGCCAGCAGCATTCTTCTAACAGATGGATTTGGAGGGACGTTTTTGGTGCTCAAGTAATCAGATTTGGAGGGCTGCTAGCAGAGAGTAGGGAAGGAGACTGCGGGTCACAGAGGAAAGCTTTGTGGACAGAGTCAAAAAAAACCCTACTTTTTGTCCAGACACCACCCTCAGCTAGCATTGTGATCTTGAGCAAGTCTTCAGCCCACAGTTTCCTCATCTGTCACTTGGGAATAACAGTTCCTGCTCCACATGCTCATAGACTCATTGGGGAGATCAAATATGTGGCTGAATGCCACCATGCTTTGAAAAGGTAAAAGGGCTCTGCATTGGTGGGGAATTCTTACTTCATATACTAAATCTACCCATCTGCACAGACCCACATATATGTGTGGGTATATGTGATGTATATATGCATATATATACATATTTATGCACATACATACATCTGATGATATATGTTCGTATTTTATATATGATAGGATAAACGTGTATTTCTATTTCCATAGCATTGGTATGCCCATAAAGTGAACTTGAACCGTGTAGAAATTTGTAAACTGTACCATTCTTTCTTTTTGTTGTTGTTAATATTTTATTAAGGTCATATTGGCTTATAGTATTGTGTAAATTTCAGGTGTACATTATTATATTTCAATTTCTGTATAGACTGCATTGTGTTCACCACCAATAGTCTAGTTTTTATCTGTCACCATACATATGTGCCCCTTTACCCCTTTCACCCTCCCCCCCACCCCCTTCCCCTCTGGTAACCACCAATTTGTTCTCCTTATCTATGTGTGTTTGTCTTCCACATATGAGTGAAATCATATGGTATTTGTCTTTCTCCATCTGACTTATTTCACTTAGCATAATACCCTCAAGGTCCACACATGTTGTCGCAAAAGGCACAATTTTGTCTTTTTTTATGGCTGAGTAGTATTCCATTGTGTGTGTGTGTGTGTGTGTGTGTGTGTATACCACATCTTTATCCATTCGTCAGTTGATGTGTCCTCAGTTTGTCTCCATGTCTTGGCAATTGTGAATAATGCTGCAGTGAACATAGTGGTGCATGTATCTTTTTGAATTATTGATTTCATGTTCTTTGAATAAATAGCCAGTAGAGGAATAGGTAGATCATACGGTATTTCTATTTTTAATTTTTTGGGAAATCTCCATACTGTTTTCCATAGTGGCTGCACCAGCTTGCATTCCCACCAGCAGTGTATGAGGGTTCCCTTTTCTCTACATCCTCTCTAACACTTGTTATTTCTTGTCTTGTTACTTATAATTGGGTGTGAGGTGAAATCTCATTGTAGTTTTGATTTGCATTTCCCTAATAATTAGTGATGCTGAACATCTTTTCATGTGCCTGTTGGCCATGTGTATATCTTCTTTGGAAAAATGTTTATTCATATCCTCTGCCCATTTCTTGATACGGTTGTTCGTTTGTTTTGTTTTTTGTTTTGTTTTGTTTTGTTTTGTTTTTTGTTTGGTGAGGAAGATCAGCCCTGAGCTAACATCCATGCCAATCCTCCTCTTTTTGCTGAGGAAGACTGGCCTTGGGCTAACATCCATGCCCATCTTCCTCCACTTTATATGGGATGCCGCCACAGCATGGCTTGATGAGCAGTACGTTGGTGCACGCCCGGGATCCAAACCTGGGCTGCCAGCAACGGAGCATGGGCACTTAACTGCTATGCTGCAAGGCCGGTCCCCAGGTTGTTTGTTTTTTTCTAGTTGAGTTGTATGAATTCTTTAGATATTTTTGAAATTAACTCCTTGTCCGATATATGATTTGCAAATATTTTCTCTCTGTTGGTGTGTTGTCTTTTCATTTTGTTGGTGGTTTCCTTTGCCTTGCAGAAAACCTTTTAGTCTGATGTACTCCCATTTGTTTATTTTTTCTTTTGCTTCCCTAGCCTGAATAGACATGGTATTCAAAAACATACTGCTAAGACCAATGTCAAAGAGTGTACTGTCAATGTTTTCTTCTAGGAGTCTTATGGTTTCAGGTCTTACATTCAAGTCTTTAATCCATTTTGAGTTAATTTTTGCCTATGATGTCAGATAATGATCTACTTTCATTCTTGTGCACATGGCTGTCCAGTTTTCCCAACACCATTTATTGAAGAGACTTTCCTTTCTCCATTGTGTGTTCTTGGCTTCTTTATCGAAGATCAGCTATCCATAGATGTGTGGGTTTATTTCTGGGCTCTCGATTCTGTCCTATTGATCTGTGTATATGTATTTTGAATTCAGGGAGATATCACACTCCCTGAATTCAAAATGTGTACCATTATTTCTTAAAGAAGCCCCTGGGCCCTGGAGCCCCCTAGAGGGCCAAGCTGTCCAATCTGGCTGTCGGTCCTCCTCCAAACCCGGACACTGACTCTGTGTTCTCTCCCTGCTCTGAGATTGTGGTCAGAGCAGACATCTACCAGCCAGAACCCTCCAGAGTGATAGCTTTTATCTTTGTGATGCATCAGCAGCAAATCTTTAGAACAAACTAGTGTTTCTCAGAACAGAGAACTTGTGGACCCCTGCAATGCGTCTGCAGAGCCACTGTGGGAAACACTGCACTAATAGCTAAATTCTTCGGTCCACTGGGACTGCAAACATGAGTACTCACGTCATGGAACAAATGACCAGATTCTTAATGATGATTAGAGTTTCACTGAAATAAAAAAGCACAACATTTAAAAGTTCTTGTAGAGAACTAGCAGACCTCTGAGAATTTATAAAGGGTCCAGCAGACCCCAGTTTGAGAAACAACAAGGTGTTGGTTGTCTTTCAGTGTGGACCATATGGTGCCTCGGGGAGATTAATAACAAAAATAGTCACAGCAGTCCCTCCCATTTTCATACCATGTTATAGCTTGTGTGACGCTTTCACATGAATCACACCACTGGGTTTTGAACATCACAATACTCTTGTGAAGTAAACAAGGTAGAATTCATCACCTCCGTTTTACAGGTGTGAGAACTGAAGCTCAGAGACGTTATATGACTGAGCTGCAGAGGAGGAAGGCAGGCACCTAGTCAATGGTGTTTGGCTGCCAGCAATCCAACAAAAACCAAGTAATACTGGCATAAGAATAGGACAACCAGACTAACCTGATGCCAAGCCACTTTAACCACTGAACTAGAATTCCTTAAACCCCTACAAAATAATAACAATAGCAATAACTACAATTATTCAGATGATTGCCGCATTTCAGACACTAGGATAAATACTTAAATGCATATCTATTAAACCCTCAGGTGAGTCCTTGAGGTTGATAGTATTATCCTCACTTTTCAGATGAAGAAACTAAGGTTCAGAAAGATTAGTGAGTTTTCCAAAGTCACAAAGTTTATGAAATAATTGAGCTGGGCTTCCCAACTCCAGGGCTATAGAACTCCAAAGTCCGTGTTCTTACTGCTCTGCCGTGTGAGTGCTGAGAAGGGGGAGTTGGGGGAAGGTGCAAGCATGGGGGGCCCTTGACAAGAGAGCTTGAGTTTAAATCTTGCCCACAGTTGCAGCGATAGGCCTGGAATTTAAACACAGGCTCTCACACTCCTACTGGATACTTTTTGCATTATACACTGATAGAATTTCATTGTAATTATAATTTCTAGTATCTAAGGAAGCTGAAGGAGAGATGGTGAAGTCAGGTTATCTCAGGTCTTATTGCGGTATGTGGGGCCCAGGGCAGTTAGCCATTTCCACCATGTGGCTGCAGATGAACTCCTATGAAATGTCAAGAGTTGGAAGTTTTGGTCCACGTGGCAGCTCGTCCAAGCCCCTAGCTCCATGCTGCTGCCCCTCTGCTGTATCAGTCCTGAGAAGAAACTGTTCTTTAGTCTCCTTACATCCTATGGTAAGTAATCTGTCTACACCTTCTGTAAGGCCGAGCTCACCCACTTCCTTCTGCACCTCTCTGCCCCCATCTCAGTACTGCACACAGTCATGTCTGGTTTCTGCAGCCTTTGGTTAGGCAGGTGGCACAGTAGTTAGAAAGGGTGGCTCTGGGGTCAGACAGATCTGGGTTTGAATTCTGGCTTTATACTCATTAGTTGTGTGACATTAGTCAAGTTACCTACCCTCTCTGAGCTTTCATTGCCTCATTTGTAAAAAAAGAATAATGTGATATTATCTACCTCCTCATAGGCTATCATGAGAAGTAAGTGAGATAATACATTATAAAGTGTTCATACTAATATTTGTCCCAAAATAAGCACTCAGTAAATGTTAGTAATTACCAGCGTAATAATCATTGTCATCACCATCATCGTCATTATTATTAATGGGGAAAGAAGACATTTAACGTCTGGAGACAAGATACTATCTTTGAGGTCCCTCACCTCCCCTTCCCCAGACTGGACGAGATTTTCATCCACAGCTGATTCACAATTATGTAATGTCTTCCTCCCCGTTTGTCTGTAAGCTCCTGGAGGAAGGAATGTGTCTGCCTTGTGCACTAACGAATTCCCAGTGCCTGACAAAGTGAGTTGTGTGTAACAGGTGTTCTTTAAAAAGTCACTGAATGAGTGAGTAAAATACATTCTCAGGAAATAAACAATCTTTGTACCCACATATCACATACACTTACAGGCAAAATCTTTGTGTCTATGCTAAAAGAAGCAGACACAGTGGGAATATGAATACAGTTATGAATATCAAATGAGTAGATAGAGATGAGCCTAGAAGGGCTTCTAACCCACTTCCAATAAAGATCCAGACTCTCTTCTACCACATCCCTAACAGAAGCCCATCCATCTGGTTCTTGTTTGAATAATACCCAGTGATGAGGAACTCATTCCTCTGAGGCAGCCATTTCTCTTCTCAAAGGGCTCTGATGGTTTCCGCAATTTCCTTGAACTGGGCCCGTCTGCACTCTGTTACCCTCTCATCACCCCTGGCTCCACGTGCCCTCTTGGGAACCTTGCAGAACACATCTGCCCCACTTCCACAACGCAGCCTTCATGAACTCGGAAACGCCTACCCTGCTCGCTCTTGGTGTTTGCTCCCCAAGCCTGGACACTTCCCTGTTCCCCCACTGCCTTCTCACAGGATGTAGTTCTAACAGCCAACCAAACAAACGTCAAATGTGGGCCAGACATGTCCACATGCCAAGCACGGCACTAGGCTCATACAAGAAGCACTAAGAAGCACGTCGCTTGACTTTTGTCCTGGAAGCAACATGGCTTTGTTTTCCAGCTAGATTGGAACTTAAGTCCTAAAAGAATGCCAGAGAGAAATCACCAAGTGTGACGGTAATGCCTGCCCCCTAAATGGCCATCTGAACTGCCAGAGCATGGCCCTCAGAGGCTCGAGAGGCTCTAAGGCTGCAGGGCATCTGGGAAGGATCGTGACAGTGCATCTGTGCAGCCAATGGCCCTGTGAAGAGTGTGCCTTTGCCTCGGTTTGAACGATCCTAGAGAGCTGGAGCTGAAGAGTCCCTGGGAGCTCATCTCGCTCAGCCTTTCGCTCTACAAAATGGGCGCCCAAGGCCCAGGGAAGGGAAGGGACCTGCTTGAGGTATCTCAGAAGGTAAACAGCAGAGCTGGGCTGGGATTTGGAGCAATAGTTTGCTCTGTTTTTTGTTGCTTCTTTTCCTGTCACTGCTGCCCTTCAATTTTCACAGTGTGCCTGTGTGTGTGCCTGTGTGAGTGTGTGTGTGTGTGTGCGTAAAACAAAGAAATAGGCAGAAACAGAGACAGACAGAAAGGCTCAGAAGCCCTCCCTCCATCCTCCCCGTGCCCCTCCAACAGAGCCTTTCTTCACTGATGAGGCTCTTTCCAGTTTCCTGTTCTCCCTCCCACAAGCCTTTCCTCTCTTCCTTTGCCTTCATCTCACTCTTCTGTACCAGTGAGAACGCACAGTTACTTATGATCACCAGAGCTGACACTGCAGAGAGCCTCTGGAAGGAAAGAGGATGGGGGTGGGTAGAAAACCAAATCCCAGATCCCAAAGGATGCTCACTTCCTAGATGGTCCAAGCATCCCATCAGGCAAGGCTGAGTCTACATTATTCTTTGCACTCACACCCCATGTTCTAGAATAATCCACTCTAGAGACCCCTGAGAGTTTCTGCATCCCTCCAAGAAAGATGAGATTATATTCCCATTTTATGAGTGTGAAAAAGGAGATTCAAGTTGTTGAAGGAACTTTTCCAAGGTTGTGTGGCTAAAGCTAGAATTTGAACTCAAATCTCTCTAATTCTAAAGACTAGGTTCGTTCTCCATTGGGCCACACTGCCCAAATCGGGGAAACCTTTGCAACCTTTAGGCCTGGCATTATAATTGAGCAAAGTCAAGAAATAAACTCCTTTCTTCCTGAAACTACCTGGTTTGAATTCCAGCTCAGCCACTTACTAGCTGTGTGACTTTGAGCAAGTCACTCAACTTCTCTGTACCTCAGTTTCCTAATCTGAGGGTGGGAATATTAATACATACCTCACCAGATAAAGATAAAATGAGTTAATTTATGTCGCACTTTAGAACAGTGAGTGCAGTGGAAGCCTGGGGTCTCATCCTAACTCTGCCACTGACTCATCATTTGCAAAAAAATTATATTTTTTTGAGGGTCTCAGTTTGTTCAAGACTTGGTACAGTGTTTTCAAAAGGAATAAATTATCGAAAAGACCTTTCCAGATGTGTAATTTTTGGTTCTAGTTTTCTTCCCTCTCTCTGCAAGTCCAGAGGTATCAAAACAAAATTCTCGAAGCCACATTGGCTCCCTTCATCATAAGGGAGAAACTGCTCCATAATTTCCAGCACTCAGTGTTTGCATCCTTAGCTCTTGCAAACCGAGCACACCTTGGCTGATTGGGAATGGCCTTTGCCTTGCTGAGGCAGCGGACTATTTCAGATATGCAAGACAATGGCTGCCATTGCTCTTCTAGTGCATGGAACCCTCTTGCCACCACCAGCTTACAAGCAGGAGGGACAGACCCCTTAGCACCAGTTTTAACACAAGGTTGGGGTAATATGTAGCTAGAAGGGTTCAGTCCTCACTTCCTTACTTGGCCTTCTTTTTAAGTCAGAAAAAAAGATAACATAACGGGAGGAAGGAACGTGGAGCCCCATGAGACATGGGGCTCTAAGTGAGTACTTACTATGTGCCAAGTACTGTCCTAAGAATTTAACATATATTAATGTAGTTAATCCTCACAACAGCCCAATGAGATAGATACAATAATAATCCCTATTTTGCAGTGAAGGATACTGAGGCACAGAGAGGTTGAGTAGCTTGCCTAAAGTCACACAGGTAGGAGGTATAAGAGCTGAGATTTGAATGCAGGCAGACGTGTGCAAGTGTTTCCTCTGACTTGCTGCCCTCGGTCGCTCTGACTCTGAACCTCAGTGCATGCATGCTTTCTGCTTAGAGGGTTCTTCCCTGCACTCTTCACCCAAAATAGCCTCTTCTTTCAAACTTCGTTGCTTCCACTAGGAAGCCTTCTCTGAGCTCCAGGGTCAGGTTTTACTCCATTTATTTTGATCTATAATACCTTGAGTAACATTGGCCTTTCTCACTAGACCTTAAGTAACTTGAAAGCAAGGACCACATCTGTCTTATTCTCTGCTGCAGCCCTTTGTCTAGTACGTGCTTGGCAAAATTAAGTACTCACAAATGCATGAGGGGGGGCTTCTGAGCCTCTCTTTCTCTCTCTGTTTCAGCCTGTTTCTTTCTTTTACACACACATACAGGCACACACATAGTGAAACCCAGGTAGCTCCGGAAGAAAGGAGTTTATTTCTCTACTTTGCTCAGTTATAACGCCAGCACGAAGAATTGCAAAGGTTTCCCCGATTCGGGCAGTGTGGCCCAATGGAGAACAAACTTAGTCGTTAGAATTAGAGAAGTTTGAATTCAAATTCTAGCTTTAGCCACAGGTCCTTGGAAAAGTTCCTTCAACAACTTGAATCTCTTTTTTCTCAGTCATAAAACAGGGATATAATTTCATCTTTCTTGGAGGAATGCAGAAACTTCTTGTTAATGAAGGATTAACAAGAGTATTCCTTTCCCCTTTCCCAGTAGGTTTCAAATTTATCATATGTTTAGACTTGCACTCATTTTTCATCAAGCATTCAGTGGGTGCCTGCTATATAACGCTGTAAATGCTTACCTTGGCATTTCATCAAAAAATGGGCTCGCTTTAGTCTTTGCCTGACCTTCCCTGGGTAGGAAGCTTTTGATCAGATAAAGTGAAGCAGTTGTTGGTTTCAAGTCTGCCAGGAACTCCAGCCCTAAGAGCCTGCCCCACACAAGGAAAAGTTGTAAGGCTGAACTTTGCATTGACCTTTGGCTCTTGCTCTGAAGTAGCCCTGGCCAGGGGTCACTCCTGACGGCAGCCAGTTAGGGCAGAGATAAGATGAATGAAAGCTCTGGAAGACCAACCAAACCCAGGCCAGGAAGGACACTCCTACACCTGCACATCGACAGCCCAGTCTAGGGGCCCCTGACCTTCTGCCACAAGGTACCAGCATTTTATTCTCAGTCTCCACACTGAGAAATTGGTTTGTGAGACCCTGCCTGACTCTTACAGTGCTTTGTCAACAGTGGACATCTGTGTGTGGGGGGATGCATATGTGTTTGCTGATATTCAAGTGTACAGGTACCCACCTTCCAGGTTTCAAATGTACTTGGATAAGTTAACACCAGTGTGGTTTCTTTCCACCAATATGGATGGTATTTTAGCTGATTTATGCACAGCCACAACGTCTTATTGACTAGGTAGGAACGAGGTAAGCCTGCGTGTTACCAGGGATTCTACAGGGTAAGGATGCATTAAAAGTTCAGTTGGTTCAGGGCCGGCCCCGTGGCTTAGCGGTTGAGTGTGCACACTCCGCTGCTGGCGGCCCGGGTTCGGATCCTGGGCATGCACCAACACACCGCTTCTCTGGCCATGCTGAGGCCGCGTCCCACATACGGCAACTAGAGGGCTGTGCAACTATGACCTACAATTATCTATGGGGGCTTTGGGGGAAAAAAATAAATTAATTAATTTAAAAAAAATTATAAAAAAAGTTCAGTTGGTTCAAGTGACTACAATAGGAAAAATGTGAAGACTCTTATGTAGAGACCTGGTTATTTGAGGACACAACTGAGTCCTCAGCCCAGGAATATTCCATGAGTTCACGTACATCCATATTCATGTGTACACACCCGTGTGATCACAGGATTGTAGATCAAAGCTGGAAGAGCCCTTAAGAGAGAAATCAACTGGTTCAGAAGTTTCCATACTTTTTAGTTTAAAGCTCTGTTTTCAAATGGAATCTTGGGGAGAATCCCTGTATGTAAAACAGATAAAAGCCAAGCTGCTTTGGTGGAAGAGGGAGGGTGGGGATCTAGGACCCCATCCTTCTGCTTTCCCCCCAAACCAACATGGTCACCTTTAAAATGCCTGCAACTCAGGAACATAGTTTGAAAGATCGTTGAGTTTTACAGATCAATAAACTAATGCCTGGAGAGGCTGAGACAATTGCCCAAGGACAAACAGCTCATGAGGTTCAAAGACAGGACAGAACTTATGTGGTTGTCCCTAAGACTGTTGTCCTGACACTTCTTATTGTGACCCAGTTCAGAATATACTACACAAAAACATCAGTAAAAAGACTTGTTTGGTCCACAAGACAAAAGCTGGGAGGCTGAGAGGTGACAGGATTAAAGCTTATAAGAAAATTGTGAAAAGGGTGAGCAAAGAGGTTCGTTGTCTGTTCCTTCATTCCTCAGTGTGAAGTAAACAATCAGCCTGCTCCACGTACTGTGTTGTGGACACTGTGGGGACCAAGGTCCCTGTCCTCAAGGAGCCTGCAACCTCCTAGGGCGGGTGAGAAGGACCGCTGCAGTCTCAGAGGGGAAGTCAGAGAGCCTCAGAGAGAGAAATAAAGAGGTCCGTGGTTCACATTACAAGTACCAGCGCGCATTAAAGGAACTGAAGACAAACGTCCTGGTCTCCTGGAAACCTGCTGATCCCTTCTCGGTCTCAAGATGCAGGCCGTTCCAAGTGCTTCATTGCAGGATAGGAGATAAATGAATCAGATTGACTGGACTAGTGGTTAGGAGGCAGAATGTACAGTGGTTAGAAAACCAGCCCAGAATCTTGTCACTTGCTATAACTGTGGTCTCTGGCCCTCATTAGCTATGTTATATTGAGCAGATGCTACTTCATTTATTTAAGCCTCACTTTTCTAATTTGCAAAATGGGAATGATAATAGTACCCAGTTCACAGAATTTTTATGAGGATTAAATGAGATAATACAAGTAAAGCACTTAGCACAGTGCCTATTACATAGTACAGGCCCGATACATGTTAGGCATTATGGTTGCTGTTATTCGTATTTTAGCCAAAATCTGCGTCCCATGACTTCTGCCCATTCGTTGGTTCTGGCCTGCCTTCCAGTGCCTCAGAGAACGAATCTTCCACCTCTTCCCCATGACAGCCCTTCTGGGATTCAAATACATCCTTCACTTACCCTCTTAGTCTCCCACTATTTTTTAGGTTGATCATCCCCACTTTTTTCAAGCATTTCTAATGTAACAAGACTTTTCAAACTGCACTTCCCTATAACTATCCTCTCTATGGAGTTGTTATCTAAGAATTTTCTGACAATTTGGGGGAACTTGGCATGTTCAGCTTGTGCCATTCAGAGTATAAAGTGCAAGTTCTTTCATTTGTTCCAATCTTCCCTCTTCTAGATCTCGAGGGGATGAGATGGAGAGAGTGCTCTTTGCAGTGTTCCAGGGCTTGTTTAATAAACCTTCTTCTTGGCCTTTCCCTTAACAATGTTGGATGCTCCTCTTCCTTCTGATGGGTGTGGTGTCTGCACAGCAGAATGATGAGGGCTGAACAGCTTGTACGTGACCCCTTGAAAGAATCCCAAAGAAAAAGGAAATCTGACTTTGAAGATAAAGCTTTTCATCCTCCGAAAGCTGCGTTTCTGTATGCCTACACCTTGCCTGACCCACTGCCTGGTTTTGAAGCAGTGCTAACAACACCTAACCTCTTTTGACCCAATGATGATGATGATGGTGAATGTGATGATGATAATAATAGCTAACACTCATTAAGCACTGACTATGTCCCAGACACAGTTCTAAGTGCTTAAATGTATTCTTTGAAATCTTACACCAAGTCTGTGCTATAGGTGCTATTATATCTGCATTTTGAAGACCAGAGAAATGAGCCTCAGAGAGGTTAAATAACCAGTAAACACACAAAATCAGTTCTTTTGTTTCCAGGCGCACGTGATAATTAATAGTTATAATGATAGCCCAGAGCCTCTTCATGATCCTTAAAGCATTTTCCAAATCTTCACAGCAACATGAAAGCATATCCAATGTAATTATAGTGTTAAACATCTCTTTAGGTTATCATCATTATTTGAAATGCCTTTTCATTCTAATCTTTTGAAAATTATATTGACATATGATAGATGGAATGACTATGTTAACTAGTTTACTTAATTGAGCAATTTTACTCAGTCATTCTATTCAGATGTCTGGTCAGCATTGCATTGTCTCCCACAATGAGTATATGGGGATAGATTCTAATCCTAGCTAAACCTTTTACCACCCATCCAAACTTAGGCTACTAGTCTCCTCTCTGGACCTCATCTTTCCTATCTATACAATGAGGGGTTTGATCTGATCTCCAACATCTTTGCTTCAGGCATCAGTCAACTATGGCCCGTGGGTTGAATCCAACTGCCACCTGGTTTTGTTTGGCTCATGAGCTAAGAATAGTTTTTATATTTTTAAATTACTGGAAAAAATGAAAAGAATGATATTTCATGCCATGAAAATTATATAAAATTCAAATTTCAGTGTCCGTAAATAAATTTTATTGAGACACAGCCATGCTCATTCATTTACTATTGTCTATAGCTGCTTTCATGCTACAACAGAGGAGTTGAATAGTTTACAACAGAAACCAGAGAGCCTGCAAAGCCTAAAATATTCACAATCTGGCCCTTTACAGGAAAAATTTATAGATGTGGGGTAGGTGAGCACTAATGGACTTCAGATAAATCAGAGGCTTGGGAAACATCTAACCAACCTTATGAGGTTGGAGTCACAGAGAGAAACCTAGTGTGCTCTCCTGCAAGTATTCCTTTAAGGCAGAAAGCTGTATTGGAAGGCCCCTCTTTGGCAGGGTGAGACATTTATTCTGGGCGATTAACTATGTCAGCAACACTGTCTGAGGTTCTTTGTCCCTCTTAGTCTAGGGCAACCCGAAGACAGCATCCTAGAGCTAAGCTCATATGTTCCTCCACTGGCAAGGCAGTGTAATACATTAACAAAGAAGACAGATTTTATGGCTGGAGCGTGGTTTGAACTCTTGCTTGCTGTGTGATCTCAGATGAGTTTCCAAAAGTCTCTGAACCATAGCTCCTCAACATAAAATTGGGATGGATGCTCACTCACTCATTTATGCAAATGAGCATCCGGTGCCTGCTGTGCATGCTCACCTCTCAGGGTTGTTTGGGGAATTAAATCGGGTTATGTATATAAAGCATTTAACAGAATGCCTGGCTCAGGAGAAGAGCTTGAGAAATGTTTAAAATAAATCTAGGGGTGACTGTCGACTGATTATTTCATTTTCCATTTTTAAATAACAGTAACTTTATAATTCTCAAAAGGTTGTTTAGATGAAGTTATAAATGCATATAAAGTGGCATTTTTGCCATTATTGTCATTTTTGTTATTCTTATGAGCAGTGCTTCTGAAGCTGTGTTTCAGTAGAGCGTTTAACAGCACCAGTGTTAATTCCAGGCCAAGAGACAAATTAAGCAGGCTCCCTTAACAGACCAGAACAAAGATTCAACAAATGCAATGACTTCTCTTCCCTTTTCTGCCACTGCCACACTCTGCCCCGACTTTCCAGGGACTATCAGATGACCCCTGGCCAGTGAGGTACATCCGAATCATCTGAGAATCTATTTTTATTTTTTAATAGTACTAAAAAGGAAATATATTTACATGGTAAAAAAGCAAAAAATATGATAGGAGGGTATAAAATTAAAAGCAAATGCCTGCTCTCTCCAATCTTATACTTCTTAGAAACTTTTAAACGTTTTCTGTGTTTGGTGATTCTGGTGGTTTCTCTCAACACTTCTACGTAATATGTCTATGTCTCTCTTTCTTGCTTTATCAACCTTAATCCCATCTGTGACTCCTCGTTAGAAAGATGATGATCTCTTACTGCTTCCCCCATCCAATCCTCAATGTTTGTTAGTTATGCTATTATTCAGAATTCTTCTAATGAGTATCTTTATAATTTTAATACGTTGAACCCTGATTTTTGATTTGCCAGCATTAGAGTTTTGTAAAAATGCAGATATTCAGCTTCCTCTCCAGGGCTATTGAATGACAATTCTTAGGGAGGGCTACCTTGCAAAAGCTCCCTAAAATATTCTGATATGTCTCCCAGGTTAAGAACCTCTGTCCTGAGAGCCTGCAGTGCACCAGCCAGTTCATTTGCATTTGAATGAAGATAGTGGGCAGAGCAGTCTTCTCATGTCACCCATTCATCGTCACACATGGGACAGTGGGAAATACCACAGAGGTGCCGAAGAGGCAGACAGGAGTATAGTGACCACAGCTTCAAGAGCTCACTCGTCAAAAAGTCCCACTTTAGATGAGAAACAGTCACTCTGTGAAGTGTAGCATCTGGTACAGCTCCGCAGGACAGTGGAAGGAGTCTGGGTTTGGGAAACCTGAGTTCTCATGCTGAATAACTTGAAAAAGAAGCATCCTGTGGATTAATTTCATTCTTCTTCAGTAGTCACAGTGTACAGAGCAACGGACTCGGTATTTGGAGGCACATTATAAAATAGGCACGATGGCTCAAAGAGAGTGGCAAAAACCAAACTTCATAGTTTAAATCTTCAATGGAATATAATTAGCAATGTTGCACCCTGATAAAATATTATATAATCAATAGCACAGATAAAGCAGATAAAGAAAAATGTACTAATTACCAAATATTACACCCCAAGGGTTTTTTAAAAAATAAAATGGCAAAGAAAAATTAGAAAATGATTTAATTAAACCTTATTTAATGAGTGTGCTCAGGGGAATAGAGTGAGTTGACTTTTCCAGTTAACTGGTGGGCAAATAGTTAACATTTTTATTTCCTGTTCTTAGTCAAGAATACTTTTCTACATTGGCAGAGTCAATTTTCTTGCTTTATAGAGAAATCAAGTCTAGTAACTATAAGAGACTCATTTCCTAGTGATTAGGGTCATTATAGAGATTCAAGATTACCATTCCTGCATGAAATCTTACATAGAAGGAGAGACGTCAGCTATCAGATCAAAGTACGTTGACTCCAAGTTATTCCCTAATTTTGTTTCTTTTACCTAACAGCACAGATATGAGCTTGTTTTATCCTTCTCTGCCCATTCCTTCTCAGGGGAGCAGAGGAGTTCAGTTAGAGGGTTCCATCAGTTGTATTAGATGTAACCGAGGTTTGGCTCCAAAAACCTTGCAGTCAGACATTCTAGTGATGGAGTTGAGTGGCATTTATGTTTGAATAAACTCTGCCATTTCCTTTAGCCTCCATTGTATTTGAGATGGGGGCAGTCGGTATGAAAGGCCCAGGAACTTGTTACAGAATTTCAAGTGACAGAATTTGACTGCGGGAGATAATTTCCATTTCATTCCCTCAATAGTTATTTTATGAACAAAATGTTCTTTTTAGAATCTCTAAAAATTATGGGAAATCTCTCAACTGTGCATTAGCTTCTAACCAGTAGTGAGATGGCTGTGTTCTTAGGTGGTATAATGTCTTCGAATGCATATTGAGTACAAGAACCTAATTCTGATTTCATCTGTACTAACAGCTTGCTAGAACCATTGTGCAGATCAGTAGGCCTCTGTGCAAATCTATAAACTGCAGCTATGGGAAAAGTTAATCTCAAAAGATATTTCCAACCTGAGCTTCTCTTTTCAGCCACTTAAAATCATCCCCTGGCATTTGTTGCCTGCTGACTATATTCCCTTTGGCTAATTAGCATTCTTGCTTGAGGAAAGTCTCTGGCTTTTTTTCATTCACTCAAGAAATATGGATTGAGTACCTACTCTGTGCCAGGCATTGCTCTAGGTGCTAGGTTCTAGGACTCATCACTGAACAAAGCAGAAAACGTCCCAGTCCTCATTTTTTTATTTTTACTTTTTATTGTGGTAACATTGGTTTATAACAAGGTATAAATTCCAGGTGAACAGCATTATATTTCTTTTTTTTTTTTTTTTTTGGTGAGGGAGATCAGCCCTGAGCTAACGTCCATGCCAATCCTCCTCTTTTTGCCGAGGACGACCAGCTCTGAGCTAACATCTATTGCCAATCCTCCTCCGTTTTCCCCCCAAAACCCCAGTAGATCAAAGCCCCAGTAGATAGTTGTATGTCACAGTTGCACATCCTTCTAGTTGCTGTATGTGGGATGCGGCCTCAGCGTGGCTGGACAAGTGGTGCGTCAGTGAGCGCCCGGGATCCGAACCCGGGTCGACAGCAGCGGAGCGTGTGCACTTGACCACTAACCCACGGGGCCAGCCCCCATCATTATATTTCTGTTTCTGCATAGATTATGTCATGTTCACCACCCAAAGACTAATTACAATCCATCACCACGTGGACCGTGGACACAGGCGCTTAATCATCCCTTTCGCCCTCTTCCCTCCCCGCTTCCCCTCTGGTCACCACCAATCCAATCTCTGTCTCTATGTGTCTGTTTGTTGTTGTTTTTATCTTCTACTTATGAATGAGATCATACGGTATTTGACTTTCTCCCTCTGACTTATTTCACTTTGCATAATACCCTCAATGTTCATCCGTGTTGTCACAAATGGCTGGATTTCATCATTTCTTATGGCTGAGTAGTGTTTCATCATGTATATACACCACATCTTCTCTATCCATTTGTCCCTTGATGGGAACTTAGGTTGCCTCTAAGTCTTAGCTATTGTGAATAACGCTGCAATGAACACAGAGGTGTGTGTAACTTTACGCATTGGTGTTTTCAAGTTCTTTGGATAAATACCCAGCAGTAGAATAGCTGGATCATATGGTAGTTCTATCCTTGATTTTTTGAGGAATCTCCATACTGTTTTCCATAGTGGCTTGGAGTTGACATTTTAAGAGAGGAGAGACAACAAGGGAACAATGAGTAGACAAGATAATCTCAAATGGTGACAAATGCTTTGGAGAAACTCTGACAGGGCACTAACTGCACTGCGTGTTGGAGTGACTTGATGGGCTTCTCCCAGAAGCAGGTCCCAAGAAAAGGATTCAAGTACAAGTGATTTCTTTGGGTGCCGGTCCTAGAAACAACAGCAAGGAATCAGGGAAGTGGGGTAGGGAAGGGACGGCAGGCAGCCAATAAAGGTGTGTAATCAAGACACTTACCCCTGGGGGCTATAGAGCCCCATCCCTTAGGGGACTTCTAGACATCAGTGTAGAACTGGCCTCCAGGTTATCCCACCCAGGGGAGAAGATTCTGGAGTATATATCTACTAACTCCCCATCTGTTCTTGGTTGAGAGCTGCTTTGGATGTGTTAACTCCCGGACACATCTGGCTGACCCTGCACATGGATGAAGTAATAGGTATTTGCAGTTAGTATGTAAAGTGGAATATCAGTGTATAAAGGGGAGTGG
Source organism: Diceros bicornis minor (assembly GCF_020826845.1). NCBI lineage: Eukaryota > Metazoa > Chordata > Mammalia > Perissodactyla > Rhinocerotidae > Diceros > Diceros bicornis. Next base: position 70,252,492 of record NC_080740.1, read on the forward strand.
TAACGAACAGGGCACTGACAGCGTCTACCACAGGGCGAGGGCTGGATCTTTAGATGAGAGTCAGGAAAGACCTCTTTGAAGAGATGGCATTTCAGCTGAGATCCAAAAGATGGAAAGGAGCCAGCCAGGGAAGGCACACTTCCAGGCAGAGAGAATAGCTGGGACAAAGGCTCTGAGTGGGACTGAGCTTGGTTTGTTTATACAATAGAAATGGTAAAGACTCACAGAAATTTAGAGGCATGGGGTAGGAGGAGTATCTGAGTCGTGAAATGTTGATGACTAGATCTTTTACATAAGGAAACTAGATCAAGTCGATGAGAAATTGAGAGACTTGGGCAGTGCCATAGGCTCCCCAGGCAGGGCTGGGATTGGCACTCAGGGCTCTTGGCTGCCAGTCCAAGGTTCCCCCCATCCTCAATCCACCAAACTGTTTTGCTTCCCCTGCTCATTCTCCCATTCTGCTCATTGGGATTTGGCAGTTTTCCCAAGCCTTGGAGCCCAAAGGGTGCTGACTTTAAGATCCATGCTCAAATTCCTGCAGTGGGCCCCCGATAATACCGAAAAAGAAGCCCAAGTTATCACAAGACTCTACATAATCCAGCCTTGGGCTGCTGCTCCGAGCGCATTTCCCACCCTCTCTCCCTCTCACTCACTGTGCTACAGCCACGCCAGCCTCCTTACTGCTTCTGAAACATGCAAAGCATCCTTCCACCTCTGAGCCTTTGATCAGAATGCTCTTCCTCAGATTTCCCCATAGCTTACTCACATGGCTTAACTTCACTCAGGTCCCTGTGCCAACACCACCCCCTCAGGGAGGCTCACCTGAGCGTGCCTTCCAAAGCACGACCTCGCCCTCCTGTCCCCATGCTCCTACCCTTTATCTTTCTTCCTAGGACTCATCACTACTCATGGTATACTCTCCTGCACTATACTGTATATATGATGCTAATATTTACTTGTTTATTTATTATCTGTCTTGCCCACTAGAATGTAAGCTTCGTAAGAGAAGGAATTTGTTTTATTCACTATTAGAATAGTGCATCGTAGGTTCTCAAAAATGTTTGTTGAATGAGGAGTGAGTGAATGAGCGAAGAGCTTCAGAAGAGCTTAGTACAAGTCCCCTCTCTGCTGCTAACACATTGAATGACTTTGCATGAGTCAATTCTCCCACTCTGTCTCAGTTTATTTATCTGGCAAATAGACATATAATTTCCACCTTATAGAGTCATGAAGTGAAATGAGGCCATAGGTATGAAAGTACTGTACACTACGGAATATGTTATACAAATTCAAGGTCTCCTTTTTAAGTTCCTTCCTGACTTTCAATGAACTTCACCAAATGGAGAGAAAAGTTTCATTCCCAATAAAGAATCCTCTATGAATGTTAGAACTGATCAGTCATCACTGGGTAGGGAAGATCTAGTCTACGGCACGGGAAAGAGCACAGGGAGAGGAACGATCAGAATCCAGCCTCTTCCACAGACTTGCTGGTGACCTTGGGAGGCCCACGGGAGCCTGCCCCTGATGGGCTTCAGATTCCTCTTCTGAATAGGGTGGAGAGTGGGGTAGTAGAGGAGACAATTCTCTTCTTACGTTTCTATTATGTTCCGTATCTGTAGCGTCATAATGTTCCCAGCCACCATTTATTGATCACTCAGTCTGCACCATGCACTTGACATGCGTCATCTTATTGCTTTTTCTCCCCAACTTCCTAAACCATCAAGTAACTTAGTCCATGATAGTATAACTAGTGGCTGTGAGTAGCAGAGCCAGCACTTCAACCCAGGCATGGCTGGCCCCTGAGCAAGTGCTCTTAACCACGGTGCTAACTTTGTGCACAAACTAAGGGATAATTGAGTTCAGAGGGAAGGGAGGCACAATTGTCTCTCCATTAAGTTGGTTCCACCTTGTAGAACAGGATGGAAAATCCTGTGATTCTGTAACATGGCTAAACTGATTTATGCAGGCAGCATGTTCTGACTTCTTTCCCCTCCTCCCTGCACAGGGTTTTATGGACATTGACTTAAACAAATTCAAGGAGAGTGGAGCAAATGTGACAGGTTTCCAGTTGGTGAACTACACAGACACGATCCCGGCCAAGATCATGCAGCAGTGGAAGAACAGCGATGCTCGAGACCACACCCGGGTAGACTGGAAGAGACCTAAGGTGAGGGGATGGGTAGCAGGCAGGAAAGGGCCCTTTGCCTGCCCCAGATTTCTGGCCAGTGTTAGCCTTTAGAAAAGGATAGGTTTTCTAGGAGGAACAAACTAAGGAAAACGTATCCATAAAGACCACGGGTACAGTGAAAAGGTCAGACAATCCAGAATGACAATGGTTTTAACAAGATAGACATTTTGTTTTTCTGTCATATAAACAAAATTCAGAAGTCAGCACTCCAGGGCTTGTATAATGACTCCACAATCATTAAACACTCAGGCTTCTTCTACCTCCTTGTTTTGCTATCTTCAGCATATGGGTGCCACCCTATAGCCCAAAATGGCTGCTGAAGCTCCAATCATTACCTCAGTATTCTACCCAGCAGGAAGGTAAAAAGGAAAATAAAAAGCACAACTCTTCCTTTAAGAACCCTTTTCAGAAGTCATGCACAGATCTTCCACTCACATGCTATTGGGCCACATCTTAGAAACCCAGCCCCAGCTGGTTACAGGGGAAGCTGGAAAATGGTGTCTCTATTCTGGGCAGGGCCACCATGTTGCACAGCTCCACAGGGATGCTGTTTGCATTCATTACTTTGTGGATTGAGCTTTCTTGAGTTGTGCAGTGAGCTAGTCCTTACTCTGGTCAGCCATCTACCCAGCTAAGAATCAGGGCAATCTAACTAAGCAATATCCAGCACATCTCTGCCTCAGAGACTCAACTCCCAATTATCATACAGACTGTCTGCCTCCCACTTCCCAGCAATTCAGCTCGAAATCCTGCAGCCAAAATCTATTTTTTTTTTTTTTGGTGGGGAAGATCAGCCCTGAGCTAACATCCATGCTAATTCTCCTCTTTTTGCTGAGGAAGACCAGCTCTGAGCTAACATCTATTGCCAATCCTCCTCCTTTTTTTTCCCCAAAGCCCCAGTAGATAGTTGTACGTCATAGTTGCACATCCTTCTAGTTGCTGTATGTGGGACGCTGCCTCAGCGTGGCCGGAGAAGCAGTGCGTCGGTGCGCGCCCGGGATCCGAACCTGGGCCGCCAATAGCGGAGCATGCGCACTTAACCGCTAAGCCACAGGGCCGGCCCCCAAAATCTATTTTGTTTGCCATTTATAATGGTTTAGAATAAGGATAGCAGGTTATTTTTCTTTCCCATGTCAAATCCAATAGCTTGGCAGTGGCTGTGTAGAATACTGTGTTGAGGAGGATTCTGAGACCAAATTTGTTTATCTGGGGCATACAGTGAATCCTTGGCAACTTTCTCTTGCCACTTTGTCCATTTCTTTTTGTGAATGGTCATTTAACTGAGATGTTTCTCATCCCACTGATTGAAAACTGATGTAGCGATTCAAAAATAAAGGCTTATCTCAATAAGAACTTAAGCAAACAAACTCGTAAGTGTGTTTTAAAACAATGAGCAAACCACTTAGTAGTTAATTAATTAATATGTGAATATCCCACCCAATTTCCAAAAGATTGGAGAAGATTATAAAAATACCCAAATGTAATACATATGCTTTTAAAAAGTGAGAGAATCACAGTTAAAAACTGGAAAAATACTTATACATTTGTTGTACAGCTCTCTATTGTGAACTTAGAGTGTGCCAGAGAAAACATGCTAGGCATTTGGGACAAATTAATGAAGAAGTCAGACATGAATTCCAAAGCCAGGAAATATTGTCTCGGACTCTTTTCCTCATTTTGTTTCATCAACAGAAACCCTCTTTTAGGCAAGAGGGGAAGAAATTGAGTTATCATGAATAAACACAAGGGGAACGTTTGCAGAGTGTAAACCTGCCACTTGTGTAAGCCACACGTGGAAATAATTAAGAGCTTACCTCTTGGATTATTTCTTTTACTGTCACAAGGCATGGTGGAGTAAACAGTTCCTCTTGGCTCTCAACTGGTAACTATAGCACAGAGGAAACCAACTGGTTTTCCGTAGACTGTATCAGACAGATACAGATGTGTCGTACTTAAACTACGTGTTCTTTTTCCAATTGAACCGTTTTAAAATCACAAGATTGCACACACAAATCTAGAATTACAGCTTCTCTTCAAAAGCCATAACTGGCAATACTGAGCTCACAATTCAGGAGGGCAATATTGGCTAGCGGATGGAGCAGCAGCCCCCATCTGAGGGGCAGACTCTGCCTGGTTCACCACTGCCCCCCACTCCCCAGACCTGGCCCACTGCAGACATTCTCAGGAAGCAAATTCCCAGATGCAGCTCCCACCTGCCTCCCTGCCAGCTCTCTCTGACACCTAACTGTCTCCGTTCCTCCCACCAGTACACCTCTGCACTCACCTACGACGGGGTGAAGGTCATGGCTGAAGCTTTCCAGAGCCTGCGGAGGCAAAGAATCGACATATCCCGCCGGGGGAATGCTGGGGACTGCCTGGCGAACCCAGCTGTGCCCTGGGGCCAGGGGATCGACATCCAGAGAGCTCTGCAGCAGGTGAGGCCGGCGATGGCTGCCCCATTCTATGGGAGTCTCGCAGGGGATCTCAGCATCAGTTTCAGGTGTGAGGTAGCTATTTAAAAGAAAAGACAGAGCATGCTTGAAGTTTGGACAATGACTGAATTGCGTTTGTGGCTCTTTGTGTACGTGGAGGCTCATGTAGAAATTAAAGAAACAAACAAACAAAACAATAGCATGGAATAGTCATTCCTGATAGTGTAAAAGCTATATTTTCTGGTTAGGTGTTATGCTGAAAAAAGGAAGCTTGTGATTCTGTATGGGGAAAGGTACTTGAAGTACACAGGGATGAAACTGAATACTTGAGCAATCTCCTGGAGACTCTCTCTCACCGTGATTTTCTAGATTTCTTCATTACCTTTGCTCTCTGTGCACATGTCATGAGGGGGCTCTCAAATGTTTCCAGTACTTCTGATCCTATTTTCTTGCTTCTCGTCATTGCAATCATCAATTTTGTTTGCCCTTAAGAAGAGTTAAAGAACATAGATAGAAAATGGTCATGCCCACTCCAATCAATTGGCTATGCAAAGGAGTCTGAGGCTGAATCCAGATTCAACAGGGAAGAGTATGAATATTCAATTAGCGATATGTCTGCTATGGAGGCAGGATGAGACAGTGATACCCGTGGGCTGTGTATTTAACATCCCGGTTTAAAAGAGTCTGAGAACTTTCCCTCAGCATTATCACTCTCAGAAGTCTCTTTTAGTCTCTAGAAATCTCTAGAAGCACCTGGAGCCCAGGCTGTGATTCTCGAACTGCTGAGGGATAGCACCATACCATGCCTCTGATGCATCCTAATAGAAAAGCTGTATTTCCAAAGAGGACTGGGCAAAGAGGGCAGTGCTCACTGCAAAGGAAGGTCAAAGTATCAGGCGCAGTGGCAAGCCAGCAACAGCAAGATACTTTGGTGCAAATGCCCCTTAGGACCCACCCTCCTCATCCAATGGAGTTGCCTGGATAAGACCAGCTCTACTTTTAGGACTACCCTCAACAGAAGGTGAATTTAGGCTCCCAGGGGAGGAGAGGAGCATTTCTGAATGAGGGAGAAATGTAGAGCAAAATGTACAACTATTCCCATTTGTCTTCCCACCACACGGGTACGGCTCTAGCAATTTTCACAACCTGGAGAAAGAGACGAGAAAGGAACCAGCTGTTCCTCAGCTCGGATGAAGCGCCTATACGTGGAGGAGAATATGTAGTTGTGTACTTTGGAATGAAGCAGCAGCCCTGTGACTGCAAGAGGAACATGCTAAGGGTCCACAGCAGCCCATTCTGCTCTCCCTGTGTCTCTATGCAGCGTGGCCCCGAATGATTGCCAAAGATGCAGCTCCCGAATGATTGCCAAAGATGCAGCTCCCGAACGATTGCCAAAGATGCAGCTTCCGAATGATTGCCAAAGATGCAGCTTCCGAATGATTGCCAAAGATGCAGCTTCCGAATGATTGCCAAAGATGCAGCTTCCGAATGATTGCCAAAGATGCAGCGCACGCCTTCTGGCTTCTTTAAAATGCTCCTCCAGGCTCCACAGTCGAGACAGATTCTGTTTGCGGTGTGAGACTGCTTTCAGAAGGTCCCAGGGACTTGCCCTCAGCTTCACAACCCTCCCAACTCCCTTGTCTCTCCCATCTTAATGACGTCTCTGGAAGGATATTCTGACGCCACCATGACAGTGATGAAGCCTGGAAGGCAACTTGGGGTGGCAGGAAGGGCTCTGAACCAGGAGGCAGGAGAGCTGGGTTCCAATTCCAGCTGGGCCCCTGGCTCTCTGGGTGGCCTTGAAATGCTCCTTCAGATCTCCTACAGACTTCCCTTTTCTTATCCATGCAAGTGAGGAGGTTGGAGAGACGACTCCCAGGTCTTAACCGGCTCTAAGAATTCTAAGTACCTAATTTTTTTCTTATGGTCTAACCCTCTGTCCTTCTTGTTGTAATGTGTGCCCATTCTTCTGCTTCTGCCTTTGGGGGGTTTGCGAAGAGGCAGTTGCCTTAGTGTAAAAGAATAATGACCTCTTTTATATTGTCTTGGAGTCAAGACACGTGTGTGCCTGGCTCCCCAGCAGCCTGTCAGCTGCTCCCTGAGAGCCTGCTGCATGCCCTGGCCTGGGCCAAGCAACGGGGACAATAAGAGAAGGCAAGACCTGCCCCCAGGAAACTCTCTTCAGTCTCTATAGTGTGGGGGAGGGGAACTAGCCACAAAAAAAAACAAACCCAACATTCTGATCCTAAGATCAGCTGTTCAAACTGATTCCTTTTCAAATCTTTGTTAAGCACCTAGAATCACAAGAATTTATTGCTGAAAGAGACCTTAGAGATAACTGATTCCCATTTTCTGTTACTTTGTAGATGAGGCAGCTGACCCAGAGTGGGCAGTGACTCATCCAGGGTCACACAGCAGCTTAGCAGCAGAGGTTGGACCAGACCCCCATCCAGGGATCCTCCTCCTGCTTCAGGCCTGTCCTAGGGCCCAGGGGCCTTTGCTTGTATGCACTGAGCTCTGAAGCCTTCCACACACAGTCATGGCCACTGTCTAGCCGTTTCATCTTCTAAACCCATCTCCTGAGATAGCCACGCCACTAGAGAGCAACTGTGTGCCCACAATATGCTAGGTAAATCTCAATGCCCCTTGGAACCCGGGGTTGGGGGCTCAGGTCTCTGCTGGGCTGACCACTGGCCTTTGGATGACACGTTGGGAGGAGACCTGTGGTCCAGCTCGTGTTAGAGCTGGGATGTCTGTCAGTTTGGCCTGGAGGAATAAGCCCATTATTCTAAAAATAGTGGTAATACCAGCTCTGATGTGTTAAGGGCTTACTATGTACAAGGTTCTGAACATAGTTTACATGTTTGATCTCATTGATTCCTCAATATAACACTCTAAGGTAGCTAGTTTTATTAATTGTGCCTTATAAATAAGAGAAACTGAGCTTCAGAGACGTTAAAAAATTTCCCAAAATTATATAGCTAGTTAGTGGTGAAACTGGGACTCCAACTCACATCTACTTGCTACCTCCCTCTGTAAACAGAACTGCTCTGCTCTGAAGCCTTGAAGGCTCAGCCCAGCAGGGGAGACACAAGAGCAGTGGTCCAGCCAGCACAGCACAGGGCCTTGGGTAATATCCATGCACCCCCACCCTCCCCCAGCCCGCTGTAATTTCCCCAGCGGCAGAGTGAAGATAATCAGCCGCCTGCCTGCCCCCTGCCTGACATCCAGGGAGCCTTTCAGAATATTAATGAGCCCACATCCTGGAAGCCCTCAGCGCTCCAGGAAGGAGGCAGCATTAGGGTGCCCATATGTCGGCTTCTGGCTGGCAGAGAAAATTCAGCTCCCCAAATCAGGCTTTTGGCATTTGGGGGTCATAGGCCCTTTGAGGATAAAAAGAGCTTTGGACTCTTTCCCAGAAAAATGCACGCATGTACATACATATTTTTGCATGACAAGGACTGAGGGGACCATAGACACTGCTGGAAGCCCATCCCAGGACCTCAGGTGAAGAATATCTGCCCTTAATGATCATCCCTCTTCATCTTTCTGTTTGCATCTGTTGGCCAATGATCAAGCATATAGAAGTGAAGGTATGCCCAGCAATTTACTAGATGAGATCTAGGGTGGAGTGGGCAATAGGGGTGTAAGACACAGTCCCTTCCTTGCAGGACTCAAGACCCAGTTGCAAAGGGAAGACAAGCTCCTGGAAACCATAGCTATAAAGGTGTGGATGAAAGGCTAAACCACACAGCCAGGCTCTCAGTGCTGTGGAAGGTCAGAGCAGGATCACATGACTGAGGAATGTGGACATTAGCACGGCTTCCTGAAGGACCGGGACTGCACCTTTAGGTAGAGTGACCACACAATTTATCATGAAGACTGGGACGCCTGAGATTGAAAGAGAACACTGTTATCAATTATTCCAGAACGAGAGATGTAGACTGGAACTAAACCAAGCAAACTGAGACGGATGGTCATGCAAGCCTTAAAGGAATGGTGAATTTGAACATAGTGAATCAGGCTTTGGAGGGTCAGGGTGGGGATGTAAATGTTACCCAGCAGGAGACTAGAGTGAGGGTACAAGCGAGGACTTGTGGGCATCACGTTTGGCTGTTAGGGGGTTAGGAAGAGAAAAGCTGGGTTCCTATCTGTGGCTCTACCAAGCACTATCTGGGGGATCTTCGACTAATTGCTCAACTTTTCTGGCATTGATTTACTCATCTTCTAAATGGACATAATCTTCCTAGCACACCTTCCCTCACTGCCTTGTCACAAGGCTCAAAATTAAAAAAAAAAAAAAAAAAAAAAAGATAATATATAAGCTTCTTTGAAACTCAAGATAACTGCTTGAGATGGTTAGAGCCAAGATTATTCTTCCCATTGTTCAGGTGGGAAAGTGGAGGCTCAGAGGGGTCCTGAGACTTGCTCTGGCTAGAATAACTAGAATGTGGTCCACCAGGACCGAGCCCACAGGCCCTGATTTCCCACACCCAGTGAACATTCGGGAGAGAGGCCAAGAGAATGGATTCACCAGAAGGGAGCCACAAAGAGGTTCTAGAAGCCCTGGGTCCAGAGCAGCTCTGCTGCCTCCCCCACAGATGGGGTTGGAGGAGTCATCAGTGTTGACTGCTCAAGTAGTAGAAACAGTAACTAGCACTCTCCTGGCAGCAGCAGGAAAGAAAAGTTATGCTTCAGCATCCCACAGGCAGCAGACTGAACTGGCACCCAATACTATTTACAGGAAACCCAAGGTTAATTTTTCGTCTTTCACGAAGGGATTTGGCAGGCACCAGGATGGTGATGGAAGTTCCAGGAGGCAGGAACTGAGGAGAAACTCCAGATCTCCATCAGTCTGACCACAGTCACTGCAGGGGGAAGGGGCAGAGCTGAGAGCCCATAGGCTCAGCCCTGGAGGATAGGACAGCAGTTTCCAGATTTGCCCAAAGCAGATGTTTCTGAGAAGCTTCTTCCTCTGGCTATGAGTCCTGACTGTCCCCGTAAATGACTTGGAGCTGAACCATTCTCTTGACCTCTCCTTGCTCTGCCATCATGGAAGGGTGGCTCTGGGACATGTCCCTCCCATATTTGATTTATCTCAGTGTGTATAAGTCTTAGCTTCCCCAACTAGACAGTAAAAGCCTTCAGCTGCCCCAGGCCTCTCAATGACTTACTGTGAATCCTGAACCCGAGTGCCATAAGCTCTGTGTCCCAAACCTACCTGTAAAACGGGCAAAATAACCTCTGTTCTTGCTACTCACTGGGTTTCTGTGAACATCCAATAAGCAGCTTGTTGTGAAAACACTGTGACGATGCAAAGAGCCCTCGGGTCACCAGAACTTTGCTGCTGCTGATTTTTTTGGAAACTGAGAATGCATGTTCAAGTGACAGTGACAAGACCCTCATTTCTGCTGAAAGGGCCCCCTGCTCTGAGACAACAACGTACCAGACCCAATGCTTCAATGTTGAGTCTTATTTTCCACACGTCCTACCCCCTCTACACAGCACAGTAGGAGTAATCATCATCATTGCCATCTAAATAATGTATACTACGCATTGAACATTTATGTCCCAGACAATATGCTAAGCACGTCAGTTCTTTGAGGAAGAAACCAAGAAACAGAGAGGCTCAGTGACTTGTCCGTGGCCACATAGTTAGGAATAACAACATGGACTGGGAAATGCCCAGCTGTAATAGTGGGCAGCAGTAGTGGGCACAGAGAACACAGTACTTTGCACATTTCTGTGTCACCCACTCAGAGCCTAGCACAGTAGCATTGGCCCCTGTTTGAGAGGCCACTTGGAATCTTAAATGAAGACACCAGAATATATCAGAATCTCTGGATTTTAGGCTTGCCTCTGACACTTATAAGTCATAAATCTTGAGCAAATCACTTTGCCTCCCAGAGTTCTGGTTTCTCCCATGTAAGTGAAGATCATAATCTCTAAATGGCATACCTCAGGGCGTTCCTGTAACTAGATGTGAAGTAATATACATGAAAGTGATGCATAAACATAGAACACTTGAAAAGTGTGGTAATATTAATATCACTGTTAGTAACAATAATAATAACGTCTGGCATTTGTTGAATACTCACTGTGGGCCAAGCATTGATCATAAAATATCTCGTTTAATCCTTAAAACAACCTTAGGACATAATTAACTCTAATTGGCCTCATTAAACAAATGAGGAAACTGAGTCATAGAGGCATTATGCAATTTGCCATACTAATATGCCGTACTGATAATTAGTACAAAACTTGAGACTAGGGCCAAAAAGTAAATGCCCATTTGGATCATTAATGACATTTCTTTCTGTTTGGGCAAATTAGTCTACCCTCCAGTCGTCTGCACATCCACCCCCTCTGTTTTTCCAAATGAGTCACTTAACTGGTACTTAGCAACCCTATCTTGGACCTGAGCGAATGGGAAATCTAAAGATGGGCAAGAGATGACCAAGGTGAGGAGAAAGTGAAGTTGCTGATGGATTGGAATTGTTCCCTTCTTATTATTCTTGGCAGCAGGATCTGTGCTTTGTTTTCTTTCTGAAAAGCAAAGCCAGCCTAGACCTTTCCAGAGCAAGGATTTCTCCAGATTTCCTTTGGGAAAGTGAAGAGCTTGTATAATTTGTTCGGTGCTCTGGGCCTGTCATGGCCTCCCCACTGAGACTTCAAACCAGAAGGTGGTGAGAAGGTCAGCCTCAGAGAAGACATACACACACACTTTCTCTCCCTCTCCTTCCCTCTCTCTCTCTCTCTCTCTTTCTCTCTCTCAAATACACACACCCCAGATATTCTTATGGCTTCTGAAGGCAGAGGAGCTGGTCACTGTCAGGAAAAGATAAAACCCTACAAGGATCCCTTTTAAACTATTTGAAGAGGGGAGAAATAAACAGTGCTGGGTTACAGGGCCGGGTTTGTATTGGTTACAGCTAGAGTCACCTCGCTGGCCTTTGGCCAGACTGATCTAAGGACACACCGGGGGTCACCACCAGAGAATGTGGTTTCTTGTACCTGAACCAATGATACGCAGCTAGACTCATCCCCAATTTGGGGGTGAACTTGGGTGAGATTTACTGGTCACCTCCAGAGCAGTAGGCTCGGCCCTAAAGGTCTTGGATGCCCCTTGTTGACCACTTGGCCTTTAACACGAGCTTGAAGATTTGAGGCCCTGTAAGTTTGATCTGACTCCTTTGTGGAGAAGAAATGCTGTGCAGCATGTTTTGGGGTTCCAATACAAATTTTGTTTTAACCAACTGAGACCTGTTTAAAGCCCTACATGCTCTGGTCTTAACATAACAGGTTTTCCCCAGGTGCTTTAAAGTTTTCACAGCACTTGCACAATTGCTGTGTCATTTAAGGCAGATGGGGCGAGAATTTGGCAAACTGGAGGCTTACAGAGGTGAATTGCCCAAGGTCGCTTCGCTGTTCACAGGAAAGCTGGGGTAAAATTCAGTCTCCCAATCCCAGGTCTTTACCTTCCCCGGTATTTTATTCCCTGGCCTCACAAAGGCCTAAGAAACCATCTTCAAGCATAGCCCAAGGCATCACAAGGCCACTTCTGGTCCTGGGTCTTCTCCTGACTTACCAAGGATGGCACACCAGCCCTTTTTCTTTGCAGGCCTCCTTTAGTTTCTTCATCTGAAGGTGTGTGCCTGAGGAGTGGTGGTGCTTGTAGTGGTGGTCGTGATGGGGTGTATGATTGCGGATGGCACAGAGATTTCTTATTAGGATCTCCTTTGATCCATTGTTACTATTTGCCTAAAGCAATGGGTAAAAAAGGTTTTCAGGATGAATCTCAGTTTAGGAGGAAAGAGAGCTGTGCTCTAATAGCGATGCCTGCTACAGGCAAGGGAGTAGAGAGTTTTTCAGTATTGAAGCTACTCCAAGACCTCATCCCATGTAACATTCTCAGGTTCTGGATTTTCACTTCAGCAGAAGAAGGAAACAGACATGAACTAAAACTTCTGAGTCCATTGTTCACCACTTGGCTGTGTTTTCCAGGTGCGGTTTGAAGGCTTGACGGGAAACGTGCAGTTCAATGAGAAAGGACGCCGGACCAACTACACCCTCCATGTCATTGAAATGAAGCATGACGGCATCCGAAAGGTGAAAGTCCCCTTTGCTTCCATTCTGCAGGGAGGAGAGGCTGAACAGAGCCTTGGGCCGGAGCTGAGGGCCTTGTGAGCCCACCTTTCCTGGATTGGATCTCTTTGAAGAGACTCAGGCAATGAGGATTCTAGACTCAGCTCTGCCGCTAACCAGCTGGGACTTTGGGCAAGTCAGTTCCTTTCTCTAAGAATTGACTCACTTATCTGCAAAATGGAGATAAAAATCTCCGCCTTTGTCTCAGAGTGCTTGTGAAGATCCAAGTGCTGGGAAAGTACACTGAAAATATAAAGTGATAGGTATATATAAAACGCTACTGCTGTTCCTGAGGGATTCTGAAGTAAGAACCTGAGAATGATGGTTATTGATGAAGTTAACCATCTTCTAATCCATACTTGGTCACATCCACTCCATTTTACATACAGAAGTAGGAGTGAAAAAATACATTTGTGTGCGTGTGTGTATGCAACATATTCTATATATATATATATATATATATATGTGTATATATATATATATATACACATACATATTAAAGTTTTATAATAACATTCAAATCCTTGGAAAAAACATTCAGATTTCTACCAGACCCTATGTGCTCTGGCCTCTGCCAATTTCTCTGACCTTGACCTTGACCTTGACACTGACTTCCTTCCTCTTTCTGCTTCAGTAATTCTGATCAACTTGCACTTCCTTGAATACACCATATTCTTTCTCACCTTAGAGCCTTCACACATGTTCCCTCTGTCTGGGGCTCCCTCTACCCCATGCTCTTGCTTGCCTGGCCAATTCCTCTTCAGCCTTCATCACTCAGGGTAAATGTCAGTCCTCAGGGAAGCCTTCCCTGGCCTCTCTTGTTATACCTCCTGGCAGTCTCTATTTTGCTGTCCATGGCCTTCGACACGTTCCTAATTCCTTACGGTGGCGCAGTGGAGTGGGTAAGAGGCCTTGCGTACATGGTATAAAGCTAGTGGGGTGCCACGGATCAGAGTATTGGCTCTGGAATCCTGGAACTGAATCCTGGCCTCACCACTCACCAGGCTGTGATTCTGGACAAGTTATTCAGGCTCTTTGTGCCTTAGTCCTCTCCTCTGATAAATAGGGATCACCATAGTGATGCTGATCTCGTAGCCTCAATGAGAGGATTAAATGATCTAATGTGTACAGAAGTTCTAAGTGTTGGGCCTGGCACATTGAAAGTTGGGTCTTAATCTCTCAAACTTAATGCTCTCTATGCTGTGCTGTCAAATACAGTTGCCACTAGCTATGTATGGCTATTTAAATTTAAGTTTAAATTAATTAAAATTGAAAAGTCAGCCCCTCAGTTGCACTAGCCACATGTCAAGTGCTCAATAACCACATGTGGCTATGGCTACCATACTGGACAGCAGAGACGTAGACCATTTCCATTATCACGGCAAGTTCTACTGGACAGCCCTGCTTATGCTCTCTATCCTCAACTCCCTTAAACCCATTCTTCTGCTCTCTTGTCTGAAACCGCACACTCTACGTCACAGTCTGTCTCAACTCATCCCAGTCATCAAGGCTATATTCATTTCCTACTGGTGCTGTAACAAATTACCTCAAACACTGGCTTAAAACCACAAATTTATCATCTTACAGTTCTGTAGGTCAGAAGTCTGACTCAGGTCTCACTGGGATAAAATCAAGGTGTTGTCAGGGCTGTGTACCTTCTGGAGGCTCCAAGGGAGAATCTGATTCTTTGCCTTTTCCACCTTTTTCTAGAGACCCCCCATATTCCTTGGCTCATGTTACCCTTCCTCATCTTCAAACCCAGTGACATCACCTCTCTCTGCCCCTTCTTCCATTCTCACATCTTCTCTCTGACCATAGCCAGGAAAGGTCCTCTGCTTTTAAAGACTAATGTAATTAGGTTGGGCCCACCCAGATAATCCAGGATAATCTCCCATTTGCAAGGTCTGTAACCTTAATCACATCTGCAATGTCCCTTTTGCATGTAAGATAATATGTTTACAGGTTCCGAAGGATTGAGGCTTCTTCAGGGACCCACTACTCTGCCTATCACTACGGCCGGGTTTAAACGTCTTCTCTGTCATCAAGCTTTCCCCACCCAACAGAAGCCATCTCTTGTCCTCTTGTGTTCATAGCACATTTGACTCCACCAGGACGTCATCACACTATCCCTTGTTGCAGGGCTATTTGCACACATCCCATCCTCTTTCCTGGACTGTGAGCAACTAGAGGGCCCAGGGCCCATTTCCCACCTCCTACTGGGCACACTTCAGGAATCAGCTACACATAGTGGGCTACAGGCCCACTATCTATCTTGACTTTCAGCTGGTACCAAACAATGGCACCCTATTTGGCTATGTATATGGACACTGGGAGCATAGCCACTTTTCAGCAAACCTTTGGCATTGGTGGTGGTACAAGATCACTCTCCCCAGAGATTAAATCTACTGCGAGTGATGCTCATCCATAAATAGTCCAAGTCTGGGTTCAATTTTGTTATCACCTGTTCTTCTGATTCCTGCTGCTGGAGAAGACATCTCCTAGGTTACTCAGCACTTATAATCCTCAATTTCCACTTGGAGACCTTTCCCGTCTGCATTAGCACCTGGTCTGTGTGCAGTGAACATTACCCATGTTAGTGATTATTAACGGCTCTGGCAAATGTCAAGGAGGCAGCACATGATTGAAGTCCAGAAAACACCAAGATGGCTTGTTTATCCCTTTCAAAGCATTTTGTTCTTTATCGTGGTTGTGAAGAATCTCAGCCTTGGTGATGAAGCTCCCCTTTCCTAGCTGGATAAACTATGGCAATGAGGCCCAGTAGGCTGCCTAAGGTCTCACAGTGAGCTGTGGTTGAATGGGGTCCCTGACTCTCCAGCCCACATTCATCTTGCTGCAGCCACTGCCACAGCTGAGTGCATCACGGTGACACAATGGGGGGACATTTCCAATGTCTGTGGGGGTGGGGGAGCTCAGAGAATTTTGCTGCGCCTAGAAGGGACACCAGTCATGTGATCTTTCCCCAGGCCATCTTCCTTTCAGAGGCTGAGAAGTGGTGGTGTCAACCTTCCATTATAGATGAAAATATAAATGCTGTAGCTCTTTTGTGTAAGCAGGTTGCTCATATATAGAAAATTGTTGACTGTAGACCTGGGCTGTCCCTCAGAATCCTCAGAAAAAAAAAATATTGCTATTTCCTGGTGGAACACATTGGCATTTCTATACTATATTTGAGCATCCATTAAAATATGGATGTTGATCCAGTTCTTTTTCCTCTAGGGTAATGGAGTGGTTTAAAATAAAGCCAGATCCTTTTCTACACACTAGCAGTAGGCTGGATATATTGAGGAGATAGTGGTGATGCAAGAGGAATAGAAGTCAGAGACTTCTACTCCAGCCCCATCATCACCAGCTGGGTGGCCGTCAGCATGTCTCTTAGTTTCTCAGGGTCTTTAAAACAAATGAGAAGTGTTGGGCTGTACAACCCCTAGTTCCTCTCAGCTCTGATGCCTTAGATGCCAATGCCTATGATAGTGTTGTCACCAGCCTCACTCCCCCAGTCAACTCGTCCCTCTCCTGGCTGGACTTTGGCTTCCTCCGTGGAAGTGGAGTTAGGGACTTTCATCAGTTGACTCACTGCCCTTTGGCATCACCTTCCCCAATTACTACTCCTAGGACCAAGGGTCTCAGCCTTTTGACTTGACCCTAAACTTTATGAAGAAACTGTTGGGAGCCCCCTCATCTCCTCAACACTTGCGCTTCATCAAGAACTTCTCCTCAGGAGTGGGGGCACTGTGGCAAGATTAGCGGTTCTCGAACTTCAGTGAATAGAAGAATTACCTGGAGGCCTTGTTGAAAATACAGACTCCTGGGTCCAGCCGCTGGACATTCTGCTTTTGGAGAACAGAGATGAGGCTCAGGAGTCTGCATATGTGAAAAACCTCCTCCCCAGCCTGTGGGCTCATGGTACTCTGAGAGGTTTGGGGACAAACACTGGCAGTGCAGTTATGCGTTTGTGCATTGGAGGCAGACAAGTCAGGATTTAAGTCTTGGCTTTACTCTTTACAAGGCACATGACTTTGAGCAAGTTATTTATCCTCCCTGGACCTCAGTTACATCATTTCCAAAAGAGGGACAATTCTCCCTACCTCATAGGGTTGCTGTTGAGTTAAATGAGACAGTACCTACTACCCCCATGGCCTATAGTGAAGAATTCCCAAAAGTGGCACTAGGTGTGTAGTGGACACTCAGCCCATGTTTTGTTTGTTTGTTTCAGCTCCCTTCTTTAGACCACAGGGGTCTTTATGTCCATCTTGAGTTTGAGTGTCTCAGGCTGTGTAAGCTCATGGAATGGATAACTCAGCAAACAGAAATAACAGAGTAACCTTAAAATCCACAAGCAAATGGTTGTGCTTTATTTTTCAGATTCCCAAGGCTGTTTTTCAACTCCACTTTCCAATGACTAAATCCTTTCTTAGAATGTGGGCTTAAGCATCCTTTGTTTACTGGGGATCTGACTTTCAGAAAATCAATTCCTCCACATCTGTGGCTTCAGGCCTTTTACTCAATCAGCCTCCTAGCAAAGTAATTTCTCGGATTCAAGGGTGACCTACTTGTGCTGGTTTCAGTGAACAGTACATGGCCTTACCTGATGTCTGTAATAAAGAGAAGTAGCTTCTTCTTGATTTGGGGCCTCAGGGACCCCTCTCCTGATCTTCAGGCCTATAGGCTGCCCAGTGATGTGCCAACACATCCTCTAGGTATCTGGGTCTAATTTGACATCCCACTGAAATGTGTGTGCTCTAAGCATTCATCCATCATATGTTTAGGAGGTTCAAATGCCAGAATTGGCACTGGCTCTACTAAAGCTAAATCCTCGGGAAATCCCATTCAGAGATATTACTTTACCATGGGTTATTGATTTAGAGACCTCTATCTGAATAAAATAGCCAGCCCTGACAGTCTAGTGGTTAAGATTCGGCACTCTCACCACCACAGTTTGGGTTTGTTTCCCAGTTAGGGAATCACACCACCCGTCTGTCACTTGTCATATTATGGCAGCTGCATGTTGCTGTGATGCTGAAAGCTATGCCACCGGTATTTCAAATGCCGGCAGGGTCACCCATGGTGGACAGGTTTCAGCGGAGCTTCCAGGCTAAGATAGACTAGGAAGAAGGACCTTTACACTCACTTCTGAAAAAGCTGACCATGAAAACCAGTGGAGCATTGTCTGATATGGCACCAGAAGGTGAGAGGATATGGAGCAAAAAGACTGGGAAGGGTTCTGCTCTGCTGTCACAGGGTCTCTAGGAGTTGGAATCAACTTGATAGAACCAACAACCATAAAACCAAATAAAATACCTTGTCAAATTCAGGGAGAATCACAAATTCTGATAAATGGCTGCCAAGGGAGAGAAATGTAGGGAAAATTCTCTGAGGTCTTTCATCAGGGGACCAGCATTGTTGATTTAACCATCTATACCCGTCACCATTGGTCTCGTAGCTATTTTCAGACCTGATTGCAGCATCTACTTCTCTTTTCAACTTGACTTGAGTCCCCCTGCCCTGCCCCAAGTTTGTTATCCCCAGTTCTGACCCTGTGTACAACTGGAAAGTAAAGACTGGAAAGAAAACTAAAATGACACAAAGTCCTGTTGAGATCAAAAGTAATCTAAGGACCCAAAGAATTCACAGCTCTCCATTCCATATGTCCTTTGGAAGTTTTTCTTCAAATCCTTGCCACCCAATTTTGGACACACCAAATCCTGTTACAGCTCTAAGATGTAGCTTCAATCCGATCACTTCTCTCTATTTCCACTGCTGACCCCAGCGCCCAAACCACTTTCCACACTCACCTAGACCCATTGAGTAGCCAACTTACCAGTCACTAGTCCTGGCATCTATGTTCTTAACCCTCTACGAGGGCTTTTTCCACCACAAAAGGCAGGATAATAATTTTCAAATATACGTTAGGTTATACTGCTCCCTTGCTTAAAACTTTTCACTAGCTTCGTATCGCAGGTAAAATGTAACATAACTCCTTAGCTTGGCCTTCAGAACCCTAGATGCTGCTTGCCTCTTCCATTTTCTCTAGGTCATTACTCCACAGCTACACCGGCCTCTTGCTGTCGCTTTACCTGGCATTCTCTATCACTGTATTTTCACGTGCTTTGTTTCTTCCTGCCCTTTAGGTCTCAGCTCAGGGGAAATCACTTTGGAGAAGCCGTCTCTGACCAAGCTAGCTAAGTAGCCCCCACCCACCCAGCACAGTCACATTGTCCCATTTACTTTCTTCATAGGGCTTATCCTTCTGCTCTATTCTTATCCGTTCATTGATCTAGATGGAGGTTGGCAAACTTCAGCCTGCAGGCCAAATTCAGCCGGCTGCCTGTCTGTGGACATAAGCTAATGATTTTATATTGTAAACGGTTGAAATAAATCAAAAGATGACTATTGCATCACATGTGAAAATTATATGAAATTAAAATTTCAGTGTCCATGAGTAAAGTTTTTTGGAACACAGCCACACTCATTTGTTTATATATTGGCTCTGGCTGCGTCTGCACTATAACAGCAGAGGTGAGTAGTTACAAAGAGACTGTATGACCCACAAAGCCTAAAATATTTATTGTCTGGCTCTTTACAGAGAAAGCTTGCTGACCCCTGGTCTGGATATGTATTGTCTTTCTTTCCCTCTTCTCCATGTCCTTGCCACTAAAATGTCAGCTCTCTAAAAGCGGGGACCATAGTTGTGTTATTTATTATATTCTCAGTGCTTACAATATATTGACACGTAGTAACCACGTGTAAATAAGTGGTTGTTTATTAAATAAGTGGGCAGTAGATTGAATGTTGCTGGGCAATCAGGGAGCATCCTACTCTGGCCCATATTTCCATAGATCTGCCAGCAAGTAAGAAAAACAATGCTGGCAAATTTAATGAAATAACATCTCAAGCAGAATTCAGATCAAGTCACACATAAACTCATTAAATTCAAATTCTTGAAGTGTGTTAGTTAAGACAACCCTAGGTTCAGTAACATACACTCTGAAATCTCAGCTGTTTAATGCAATAGAAGTTTTTTGTTTTTTGTTTTTTATTACATATTTTTTGTGTGTGTGTGAGGAAGATCAGCCCTGAGCTAACATCCATGCTAATCCTCCTCTTTTTGCTGAGGAAGACCGGCTCTGAGCTAACATTTGCAATGGAAGTTTAATTCTTGTTACCTGGTGACCAGTTTTTGAGCTGACTCAGGCTTATGGAGGCTCTCCTCTCTGCTTGGGCCTTTCTGGTTGTCAACATCCAGCTAACAGATGAGGAAGAAAGAAAGTAGAAACTGTGCTGGAGATTTGGGGGAATCAGGCTAGGAGAGTGTGCATTACTTCTGCTGTATTCCATTGGCCAGAACCCAATCAACTGGCCCACCTACACACAAGACGGGCCAGGAAATGTAACTGCTGGCTAGGAAGCCACTTCCCACCAACACTTCTAGGCTATGGAAGGTGAACAAGAATCTTTGGTGGTCATCTGGTTGTCTTTGCCACAATGGGCAACTTACTTTTTAAAAATTTACTATAATGGATCTCATTTTTGGAGGTGAGGGTCTGTGGCTTCAGAGACAACCTAGAAATACAAATATGTAAATTTGATTTGATAACTGGGCAAGGTAGATCAATTGAATTTACTATTCTATGATCATCTCCCTTTTAGGCTTCATTCCCTTAAAAAAAATCTGATCTATCATCTAGACTCATTTCCTACATTCAAAGAATCTTTAGAGGTAGATGGAAAACAGGAGATCAAAAATTATAACTGGCCCCAGGAGAAGACCTCTCACTGTCGGAATTGTTTAAATCCTCTCCTGAACGATGGGCCCCAATTTTTACCAAACTACTAGCTCTGATTTACTTTCAGATAGAATCAAAGTTCCTGCATATCCTCAGTAGAGAATCAAAGTGCTGTATAATAATCCAACCCATTTCTCTAAAAAGGGGAAATTTGCTCTCATCTCTGAAGCGCAATGTCTCTTCAAAAGTCTTTGCCAGCTTTCTTTTCATCAAACTGTGGAAGCAGATTTCTCAGCCTGCTAGCTTACATGAGGCGCAAGCTGGCTTTTAGTATCACCCTGCTCTTCTGACTGGCGATATTGTTTTATTCCCCTACAAAAGGATTAGGAATAAAATAAGCTTGTTTACAACATTTAATTATTTCTCAAGCTTTTGATATCAAAGGAGCTATATATGAGCCAAGCTATATAATAATTTTTATAGATCCCAATTTAACACTAGTGCTATGACAATAGCTTTGAAGGACTTCTATCCTTAAAAATTAAAGTCTCTTTCTAAGCCATATAAATCTGGCCTGCACAGATTTATCTTGCCTTTTTCCCCTATCTTTTAGCAAAACTACTTGAGGTTTTAGAGTAGTGTTTTGTGGGTTTTGGACCATTTCTCCTAGGACATTCTGCATGTAAAGAGGGTTACATTGTCAAATGAGTTTGAGAAATGGTCCATAATATATACTTCTTTTGGAGATTGACAATGCTCAATAGCAAATTGAAACTGAAATGTCTTACAGTATAGAGGCCTGTTAGCCTTCAGCTAGGCATTACCCTACTGAATATCTTTCTTTAGTTTACTGACAACTTCGTATGAACCACCCACTATGCTCATTGTTGTACATGCATTACTTCATTTAGTCCTCACAGCAGCCCAGTGAGACAGGTACTCTTGTATCCATTCTCCAGAGCAGGAACTGAGGCCCATCGAGGTCAAGTAACTGGCCCAAGGTCATAGAGTTAGGAATCAAGAAAGTCTACCTTTTAAATCAGGTCTGTCTGATGCCAGAGACCAATCTCTTAGCCATCAAGCCCCCACTTTTAAAAATAATACCTATTAATACACTGTAGATTTTAGAAGACTCAGTTGCATGTCAAAGGAAGCAACGTCCTCTGTACTGGTGGTTGTGCAGTTTGAGTAGGAACAACTAAACCTGTGACCAATTGTGAAGAGGGAAGAGGGAAGGAAGAAAGGAAGGGAGGGAGGGAAGAAAGAAAAAGAAGGAAGGGAAAGGGAAGGGAATGAAAACACCTTAGCATCATTATGGGGGGAAAATAACAGTTATGTTTACCAGAACTTCTCCCAAGTTTGTATTGGTTATATTAAATAATCTTACCTTTGAGTCCGTGACCTGGCTTCTATGGCCTACCTCTTATCTGCCGTATAACCTATGTGGGATAAGTTAAATCATTTGATCTCCCCAAGACTCAGTTTTCTCCTCTGCAAAACAGAGATAACAATCCCAAGCCTGTCTGAGCTGTTTGCATAGTGTGAGGAGCAAAAGAGTTAAATGTTGTGAAAGTACTTTGGAAAATTTTTAACTTGCATCATGATATACTACAATAGTGATTTTAAACATTTATTTTTCAGCCAGAGGGCTCCTTGTAAAAATGAACTCTTAAGGGGAATCCCAATATATGAACTAGATAAAAAACAGAGCTGACTGTTGAAGCAGGGATGGGGAACCCAGGGCTTCCCTCCTTCCCCTGACCCTTTGCCTACCTCCCATGGAAGTGGTGAAGGGGCTCCACAGATGCCCTAGGGCTCCATGGAGCACCGGCCTAGCAAAGTGAGGGAGGCGAGACTGCATTGTGGTCTTGAGCAAGTCCACTGGCCTGTTTCTCAAAGGAAGGGCTTGGCAGAAATGATTCTTCAGGCTTCTTCTAGCTCTGACATTCTGGAAATCTAAGTTTCTGGATCTTATATCATTAGAGAGAAATGTCTCCTTCCACACTGACTAAAACTGCCCCACAGAGGCAACATCGTGCACATGCGTGCACTAGGGATAAATCTGGACCCAGTGTCCTGATAGACAGGCCTCTGAACTGTCCCAGCACCAACAGCGTCCACTGTCTTGGTGTTGGATGCCCTCATTCTCTCAACAAACATTTCCTGAGCTGCTTCTCTGGGAAAGGATGTGCTGCACTAAGAAAGGGATCCTAGAATGAGTAGACCTCTGGCCTTGTCCACGAGGAGCCCACAGCATCATGGAGACACGAGGACAGACATGCAAACAGCTCGACCACGGGGCTCTAAGGGGAACCTACATGAGGCACTCGAGGGTTGGCTGGAGCTACTGGAGTGCAGAAGGGCATGGCCCTGTGGTCAGCCTTCCTGGCTCAGATCCTGGCTCCACGGCTCTCCTGTGGGCTTGGAAAACTTACTTCACTTCTCCACATCTCAGTTTTTTCACATTTAAAGTGGGAATGATAACTAAGTACTCACTTCATAGGTTTTTGTGAAGGTGAAAGGAGTTAAAACATAAAAAGCACTTAGGAGAATGCCTGAAACACAATAAGCACTCAATAAGTGCTAACTGATATGATGCCCAGCCCAGGCCAAGGCCCCTCTTAGCAAGAACAGCATAGTCGTGAGAAGCTGCCTCAGCAGACTGATTGCCAGGGTCCCAGGCCAAGCTCAGCTACTTTCCACCTGCATCACCCTGGGGAAATTAACAAACTCCCCTAAGCCAGATGAAATGGCACAAAAACTGTAAAGCACTTAGCCTCTGACATAGCAAGAATGTAATCAGTGTTGGCAATTATTATTATTGTTGTTAACAGCAGTGAGGTCACAGGGAGAACTGTTTATTTCCATTGGAGGGACTGGGAAGGACACCCAGGGGAAGGTGACACTTGAGTTGACTATTGGCCTGTGCCTCTGTTTTTGTGAGCCTGGGCTGAGCTCTGGCTGTTGGGGGACCTGCTCGTCCCTCTGCACATGCTCTTCCAGTTCACCATCCTTTTTGCCCTTGGCATCTACAGCCATCAGAATAACCACAAAACAAAACACAACTGTCTAAAGATATATAGAGACAAAGACGGAATTAGGGGTGTGTATGTGTATGTGTGTTAGCCATGTCATTCTGCTCTCCTCAAACCTTCCATGACTGCCTGTTGCCTTCAGAATAAAGTCTACACTGTTTAGCCTGGCCTTGAAATCCCTCTGCTACCTAAACTCAAGTGTCCAGTGTCCTCTTGGGCTAACCCTATCTTCCACCAAGGACCCACTGAACTTATACATCGGGGCAGATTCCTGCCTTCACATCTTTTATTCTCTGTGACCTGAAAGGTCTGGGCCCAACCCATCCATCCCTTATGACCTTAAGCCTTGCCTCTTCCTGCTGCTTTTTTCCCAACATAGGTCCCCACTTGGCTTCTGTTTCTCTGAACTCCTTAGGCACAGGCTCTCTGAGTCACCCACTTGTCACTTCTGGGGCCATGTGTATGTGTGTGTCATGTCTTCCCAAGTAGACTGGAGGACTCTCAGAGCAAGGACTCTCTCTTAGGCTTCTTTGTATCTCTCTCAACCCTGCCACGCAATACCACCAATGTTTTAGCTCAGAGACTTGCACACGATAAAGATTCAATAAATATTTGCCGAAAGACCTTGGAAAATGAGTCGGGATAAACAATTTCTGATTTTCAAGAAAATAATGTTGTCAGCTGCTAGTATTTGTAGGCACTACTTTATGCTCAGTATTATAATAGTTTATAATTGGGAATAAGAGAAATGAATAAATAAAAGATAAAGTAACCATCACCTAGGAAATTAAATCTAGGTGGAAAAATACAATTAACTAAAAAGAAAGCAAAGGGAATGCAATGTTTAAATCATATGATTCCAACTACAGCTCAGAGTGAGCTCGGGAAGACAAGGGTTAATAAATGTGGGGGGAAGAGGGGTTTGGCCTTGTGAACACTGTGGGGAACTAAATCTCCGCAGCCATGGCTTGCCTGGTACTAAACAGTTTAGCTGCATCAGCAGTTAAGCCCTCACCCCTCGGAGAGGGCAGTTGAGCCCATCATGTTGAGGATTTCATGGGGGCAGGACTGGGAGGACCTAGAGTGCATCTTGCCTCTTGTTGTTTTTATCTACCAATACTTTAGAGCCCAAGTGTCCAATATTGCATGGTGATGCTGAATTCCTTGCTTTCCTGTCTGGTGTTGGCTGGGTGGCCCAGAGTAGGCCAGTCCTGAGGAGCCTGGCTCACCTTATGTCACCACCTTCCTCTCATTAACAGATCGGTTACTGGAGTGAAGATGATAAGTTTGTCCCTGCAGCCACCGATGCTCAAGCCGGAGGGGATAATTCAAGTGTTCAGAATAGAACGTATATCGTCACTACAATCCTAGTGAGTACTCAGTCCTTCATCGAGGTTATCTGGGATGCAAGCTAGACCAACACAAAGGTTTTCCCTAGAAGTGAAAACTGGTCATTCTTCTTGCCCAAACCATGACATAGATAGAAGGAGGGAGTGGAAAAAGGAATTTCCTGGAAGTCAGAGGTACTGTTTTCACTCTGGGTCTGCCACTATTTCACTTTGTGCCCTTGGATAAGTCACTTACCCCCACTTGGAGCTATAGTTTCCCCATATATAAAATGTAAGGGTGAGACTAAATTGTAGTGGTTTTCATATTCTGCCCTCCCTTAGTAGAAGCTATTTTCAAAGAAAGTCTCCTAAAGTCCAGCACCTAAAGTAGATATAAGTGAAGCTGCTATGATTTTCAGTGATTGAGCATGAGAAACCTCGAGCCTATTTAGGGTCTACTTCACCAACATAGTGGCCCCAGAGGTATCTCCAAAAAATACAAGAGCTCCTAGAACATAATGTGAAAAGTGTGCACTGCTTCTCAATGATGAAACATTCTTATTTTAACAGCTTGCTTCCTTAACCCAAGAAGTTTTGTAATGGGGGGAGCAGAAATGCAGGAAGTGGATTTAGGGGCTACAGAGACTTTCCCAAAGTTAACCAATGTTGGTGACATTCTCTTCTGACATGCCAAAGCCCTCCCTACTCATAACCCATGTTCTCTGTCTCCCCATTTCTCTACCAGGAAGATCCTTATGTGATGCTCAAGAAGAATGCCAACCAGTTTGAGGGTAATGATCGCTATGAGGGCTACTGTGTGGAGCTGGCGGCAGAGATTGCCAAGCATGTGGGCTATTCCTACCGTCTTGAGATCGTCAGTGATGGAAAATATGGAGCTCGTGACCCTGACACAAAGGCTTGGAATGGCATGGTGGGAGAGCTGGTCTATGGAGTAAGTTCCCCCAGGGTGGGGAATTGGAGGGCAGAGGCAGAGGGTTTGACAGTAAATCATTTGGTGGTTAGCTGGTCCTGCCCAACAGATGCCTATTGGACCCCATAATTTAGTATTGTTGCTGCTGAAAAGATGAGGAGTCCAAAATCCAACATCTTAAGACATTTTTTGTTCAGGTTTCTGGATCCAGCTCCCTCAACCCTATTCATCTCAGTCTTGTGATTTCCGTTGATCATCATCCAACACAGGTGATAGTTTAACTGCAAGATCAGTTTTCCCAAGGCAGACTGCTGAGTTGTCACTTCCCTGCTCAGTCATTTGTGGCTCCATCAATATGAATTTCTTCCCTAGTGTTAGGTGCACCCTAGATCCAACCTAACTTTCTAGTCACTTGCCCAATACTCCCTCTCCTGCACCTTCCATTTCAGCCAAACCACCCTGAATCACTCTTTTCTCTAGAGTGCTCCCTTCCATTCTGCACCTCTAAATCCTTAGCCCCCTCCAAAACCTGTATCAAATGTTACTTTTTCCAAGGTGTCATTTCTTTCTCCCCATAACAGATGTGAACTCCCTTTTTAACTGTTCTTTCCTTCTCCTGTAGAATTTAGTTTCCGCTTCTTTTATGGTTTACCCTGCCTCGTATAATGGTTATCTGTGTAACGGGGGTGAGTCCACTCCATCTTTATATCGCTCACTATGCTTGAAATAACACCATGCACAACTGCTATAAAATCTTCAATAAACTGAAGCAGTTTTGAGAAGCCACTGAATGCCTGAATTGTTTTAAGTATTTAGGGAATCATTGAGAAGTAAAAGATTTGATCCGTGTCCCCAAGGATCTTAACATTTTATGGAGTAGAAAAAACAATAACAGAGAATAGTAAAAAAAATGGCATAGAGTCAAGGAGTCTAAATTGTATGGTTCAGGCAAGAGGCTAACATGAGTTTGTCTAGCCCTCAAGAAGGATGTAGAACTTGAAAAGTGGCCATACCAAATAGAGAAAAAGGCAGCCCAGGAATTTCTAAATTATAAAAAATAGAATGATGATGGAAATAAGTAAGGTGTGAGAGGAGACTGAGAAAACACTGATGATTTTTGTAGAGGGCTTGGGTTGAGGAGTAGTCAGGGATAAGTTGGGGAGGAAATGACAAGGGGAAGAGTGTGGGTTGACTTAGTGGGCATTGGGAGATCATGAAGGTACTTGAGTAGAAAAACAACAAAAGGCAACACAAGAAGAATCCAGCCACCACGTGCAGGAAAGGGACCGCCACAGCTTAACTCATAGAAACTGAAGACTCCAGGCTGGGTCTTTGAGATGAAGTATATGCCAAGTCTCAGGTTGATGTTGAGTTCTGTTCAGGAGGTAGAAACCATTTTTAAATCTCATTGTCTCATCTCAAGTCGGGAGGAGTCATGATGGCCAGGAGAGCCATGCAAAGGGAATTCAAAAGAAAAAAGGAGATAGAATAAAGACAATCTTCCCTAGGAAGGTGGCTTTTGAGATACCTGGGAAGATGGTTAGTGAGTTGAAGAATGTAAAGTTCTTCTACCCTTTCACCTCCCTCTACTACTTCTCACTTTGGGAAGTTCCATTGATGAAAGATAGAGAGCTGGATAGTTAATGCTGCATCTGGAGACTGGTTTCCATGGGAACCTCCACCAAGCGCTTAAGGTCATCCCCATGGCAACAGCTATGAACTATTCCCCTCCACCAGCATTCATCTTTACCTTCACCCCATGTAATGCGATTCCCTTAGTAAAAGGCCAGTGATCTTGGCAGAACAATGGCATGATCATCCTGAGAGCAAGTCCCTCAATAGCCAGCAGTCAGTGATGGGTCACAGGTTCCTCAGTAACAAACCAAAGTTTGTTAACCAAAGGTAACCAAAGTTACCTCTGGATGCCTCAGCTGCCAGCCCTCCCCCGTTTCCTCCTCTCTGCCAGGCTTGTCCTTCTGTCCAGTAAAAGCTGGTCTGAAGACTCCACGATGGGCCCAATTGGATGCCCTCCCTTGATTTTCACTTTGGCTTTTCTTTTCTGTTCCCCTGAGGAAGAATAGAGGAGTTTGGGGAAGTATCTCTCAACCACAATCGGCGAGGTCAGAAAAAATTTATTTGAGACCTCCAAATTTATTCTGTTCACGCCTTTTAAATAGCTAAGCCAATCAGGGTTTCTCTCATCTTTCTCTTGCTCCCTCTTGTTCTTATCAGCAATTGTAGTAGTAACATTTCAGCATGCAGTATGTGCTAGGTGCTATGCTAAAAACCCACATTATTTCATTTAGTCCTCCTAACAACCACATAAGGTGGACATAATTATTTTCCACATTTTTTAGATAAGGACACTGCAGACCAGGGAGGGTAGATAATTTGGCAAGGACATACAGCTAGTAAAAGCAGAGTCAGGACATCCAGCCCTGGCCTTTGTACTCCAGGCTGGGACATACTGCCTCTGTAGAAATCACACTCTCCATGCACTGGACTGTAAGACCAGTATTAACTGGTGGTGAGAACAGCAATAGCGTTCTGCATTCTTGCATGGATATGACTTTATGCCTTATTCCCAAGTGACTTTCTTGCCTGTTCTTTGTCACAGTGAAACAAACAGAGTGAACTTTGGAGACAGAAACCTATATTTGAGTTCCAACTCTGCCGACTTACTGGCCACATGGCTCCTGCAAGCCATTGAACTCCTCCGAGGGTCACCCCTGAAAACCAGGGAAAGTGAACCCTTTATCACAGGGCTGGGGTGGGGGGCGGTATTCACCTACACAGTGTCTGGTTCAGAGCAGATCTCCATCCCCAATAGTTTTCTTCTCTTTTTGTGTTTACCTACTGCATCAAAACTGTTTACTCTCTTCCTGGGTTTGTTTCTAGACATCACATATTTTGTTTTGGGATCTCCTAGGTGAGTGATTCTCAAAGTGTGGTGTCTGGACCAGTAGCACATCACCTAGAAACTTGTTAGAAAGGCAAATTCTCAGGTCTTACCCCAGACCCACTGAATCTAGAAACTCTGTCATCTGTTTTTAAAGCCCTCCAGGTGGTTCTGACGCATGCTCAAGTTTGAGAGCCACTGTCCTAAGATGTCAGCTTAAGTAAATAATTTTGAGCACCTGTGAAATGCTCACACTTCCTGGTACTCTCACATATTTGAATTCTTTTGACTCTCACAAAACAATCCTGTCAAATGTGTAAAGCAAAAATTATTATGTTTTTTAAATGAGGAAATTGATATCCAAAAAGACAACTGTCCCACTGAAGGCCACCGGGTCAGTGAGTTGCAGAGGAGAGCAGCCAGGTCTACTTTGCCAGGTCAGCTCTGCCCTTGACAGATCCTGCAGAGCTCCAGTAATTCCCTCAGATGCTGGAAATGAACTCCCGAGACCTCTCAGTCAGTGTCAAACAAGCGAAGACATTGCTGCTTTGCACAAACCACCTTCCCTCTTTGGACCTGAGCTTCTTATCTGTAAAATGAGGTCATTGAATGTAGCATCTCCCACTGTGTGTGTGTCCTACACACATGGGTCCCTTTTGATGCTCAGGGATCCACGGCCAAATATTTTGGAAATACTGCATCTACTTCCCCTTCTTGGAAATTCTCAGGGTGTAGCAGTTTTTTAAAAGATTCTGAGAAGTCCTGCCTCAGAGCAACCTGTTTAAATTGTGTTTCCCAATGTTTATTTTCATGTTATACTTATTAACATCCTTCCAGAAATAATGTTCCGTGGAACAAATCTTGTAACTACTAAATGAACTAAGCACTAAGATGATGCGGCTTTGTGATTTTTCTAGTCCACAGTCTTTTTTATCAACTCAAATCAGGAGGCATAAAACAAATCCATTCAATTCCCTTTACCACATTCAAAGCTGATTTTATCCACCTTCCTTTTGGTTTAGTCCCTCTAAGTCATTTTTTTTGCTTTATCCCCCCGTTCCTTTTCTATCTATGTTAGGTTAGAGAGAAAAAAGTAGGTATCTTATTCTTTGCAATGGTTTGTAAGTGTTTGTAAAAGTTACCAAGATTTATGCACTGGGTATAAGGAAAAAAAACAGAATTACTACAAAATTCACACCTGACTCCGCATCGCCTTATAGACAGTTTCTATAAGTGAGAATTTAAGCCATTATGGAGTCAGGCTTTTTATTCCACTTAAAGCTCCTTCTCAATAATCCCAGCCAATGAGAGTAACCAGAGGAAATCTTCTCTAAGCAACACCAGCCGGTGGCTAAGTGGAGCCCTCATCTGCACAGCATCTGTCACCAGCCTCACATCTGGACTGTTGGCCAGCATCATAAGAGAAAGCCATTCACCTCAAACAGGCTTAAATAGACATGCCCCTCATTTTAAAAATGAATGTTGTGGCATCTGTCCATGGAACCCTCTTGGGTTTTCAGGATCTCTTGATCTCAGGCCAACAGAGCAGTGGATTTTGTTGCGTAGATGCCATCCTTCTGCCATTAGGGAGAGGTGGGAAAGACAGAAGAGCAAGGCTGGTGATTCCACATGCTAAATACCCAAGGATGAGCATTTCTTGCAACCTTTTTATGTGTATTTACATGCTGGATTTGAATTTTAACA
This sequence comes from Diceros bicornis minor, assembly GCF_020826845.1. Classification (NCBI taxonomy): domain Eukaryota; kingdom Metazoa; phylum Chordata; class Mammalia; order Perissodactyla; family Rhinocerotidae; genus Diceros; species Diceros bicornis. Next base: position 70,282,899 of record NC_080740.1, read on the forward strand.
ATTGAATGATTTATGTATTTCTGAGCAGTCTTCCTAAACAAGATATTTGTGATGCTACTTTTCCTTCTCTCTGCCAGGCCTTTACTCACATGATTCCCTCTTCCAGAGCAACCTGTCAAAATCGTACCCCTCCTTCAATGCCAAATTTATATGTCACCTCGTATGCATAATGCATAATGCAGCCCCAATCTCCCCAGCCAGAATTACTTCCTCCCTGGTCTCCTGTGGCATTTTGTATCTCTTGAATAGCACATATCTAGCCCACCTTTTAGATTCAAAAATTGTGTGTGTATGTGCATGTGAGTGTGTGCATATACCAAGCTCTCCTACTAGTTTGTAATTCCCTGAGTGTAGGGACCGTGGCTTACCTACAGCTCCAGCCTAGGGCTTGCACATAATGAGTGCCCAATAAATGTTTACTGAGTTAAACTTATCTCCACCATCTTGTTAGCCAGGACTATGTTGGTTGCAGGTAAAAGAAACCCAGCTCAAACTGGCTTAGGCAAACAGAAGGATTGGTTCATGTTCCTGGGGACACACAGAAGAATATATTGACACATGTTCCTAGGGAGACCACAGTAAACCCTCAATTTAGGGTGGCCCAAATTATTTCATCATGGATCAGCTTCTGCATCTCTCACTCTGACTGTCAGGGCTACTGCTCATTAAACCAACATGGGTCCTATGCCATCCTTGAATGAATCACTCTGGCCAGGGGAATGGAGTACACTGATGGCCAAACCCAGGTCATATGCTTCACCATGTAACCAGGATGATCAGCCCCATTTGAACAAAAGGACTGAGAGTGAGGCAGCAGTGGTTCTTCTACCAGAGGAAGGAGGCATGGCTGCTGGGTAGGCAAAAACAACAGATATCACAACAGCCCCTTTCTAGTAAGGTGAGGAAGACTCCTCTAACAATTAGAACTGTCAAACAGTGGGATAATCTCTCCTGTAAAATATTGAGCTGATCATCCATTTGTCAAAAATATTTTATAGAGAGTAGGAGGAGTTGGTCTTCTAAGCTTCTTTCCAACTCTCACTTCCTTTAAGATACAAAATAATATTCACAGTAAAGAGAAAAATAACAGAGAACTGCTGAGCTCAATTGCATTTTTTCTTTTCTTGTATTTTTTTGCAGAGAGCAGATGTGGCTGTGGCCCCTTTAACTATCACCTTGGTCCGGGAAGAGGTAATAGACTTTTCCAAGCCATTTATGAGTTTGGGGATCTCCATCATGATAAAAAAGCCACAGAAGTCCAAGCCGGGGGTCTTCTCCTTCCTCGACCCTTTGGCTTATGAGATCTGGATGTGCATCGTCTTTGCCTACATTGGAGTGAGTGTCGTCCTCTTCCTGGTCAGCCGCTTCAGCCCCTATGAATGGCACAGTGAAGAGTTTGAGGAAGGGCGGGACCAGACAACCAGTGACCAGTCCAATGAATTTGGGATATTCAACAGCTTATGGTTCTCCCTGGGAGCCTTCATGCAGCAAGGATGTGACATTTCTCCCAGGTGAGTCAGCTCTTCTCAACTCCTTTGCTCAATGCTGCATTTTTCCTAGAAAAAACAAATACTGGAAAGTTAAGGGATAGGAATTATTCTCAGACTTCATCGTATTCAGTTTTTCAACTATGCTTACAGTCAACTGTCCCTTGCGTGCTGTGGATTATCTGGATGCCTCCTGTGTCTGGGCCAGCTCTGTCTGCTATCTGGTTGATGTGTTCTCTCAAGATTAATAGGCATAATCATAACTTTGATGTTCCGTAGCTGAAAGGCACAGAGAAAGTTTGGGGGGACAGTATGGTATAACTAACATTTATCGAGCACTTACCATATGCCAAGCAAGGTTTTGAGTCCTCTACCTGCATTATCTCATTGAATCTTCACAGAAGCATAAGCTGGACTCTCGTTATCTCCTTTTATACATGAGGAACCACAGAAATGTTGAATATCTTGCCAAGGTAACACAGCTACTAGCTAGGGGAGTTGAGATTCAGACCACCATCCTATACTACTTCTGAATGGTGGAAGGAGCACTGAATTATGAGTGGGTTGTACCACTGGCTCTAGCATGCTCTGTGGTCCTGTGCAAGTCACCTGACCCTAGGAGACCTCAGCTTCTTCATCCTTAAGAGAAAAGGGTTCTCTTTTTCTTGGTTCTGAGAAAGACCTTGGAAATCAGCTAGTTCCAAAGGTGATGTAAATTTGTTTCTTGTGGTTCAAAAATGGAGTTTCTCAGAGGTGCCTCAGATATTGTACTGAGTGTACTGGGGTGACCAAATCAGTGAGGAGGTTTCAGCCCCCAACGTGGAGCCAGAGTGGCTCCATTTTCGTCTGTTTTATATATTGGACTCGTGAATACTTTTCTTTTGAAAAGAGGATTCTGAAGCTAAGAAAGAAAGAAAGGAGGAAGGATGGAAAGGGGGGGCAGTAAAAGAAATGTGAAAACTACCAATCTAGACCAATTCCCACATTTATTGACCTCCTGTCTTTGTGTGTGATGTTCTTTCAACTACATTCTAGAATGTTGATGCCACAAATCCCCTCCAATTTATCTGATAAATAAGCATTGACTGTATTTCCTTTTATAGTTGCTTAATGTCTGTAAACTCTTTTTCCAATAGGCAGTCCCTTGTGGATTACCACGTTTCTAAGGCATGCAGGGAGGCAGGGCTTAGAGATTGGCTGCTACGGATAGATTCACACATGCTCTCCCCTTCTGGGGGCATCATTGCATAAATATCAAGGCCTCGTGGACATGTGCTGGAGGCATCTTCACTACCTGTCTGTTTTGCATTTGAGTGTCAATGAGGACCAATATTCCTCAGTAGCAATGGACTAAAACCTGCCTAAAGAGCGTCCCTCAGCACTCATTTTGCCTGCTGTATAATTTAGATAGTCTCATCATTCACCATTATAATGTTGTTTTTCTTTAAATAAGAAGGCAGTCGGGGGAGAGGGGTGTGCGTGGGAGAGGAGGTGTGAGACTGGATGCTTGGCCAATACTGGCAAACACATGGTGAAGAGTAGATAGAACCAAGCAGGGGAAGGGCTTGCTTAAAAATAAATCATGCCAGTAGATAAACAGTGGGAAGAAATGGTTCTTATCTAGTCAGTATAATGTAGGGCCATCAAAGCAGGGATGTGTCTGAAAAGACCCATGGAGTTGTTTTTTCTCCATTATTTCTTCATCCAGTGGGCACCTTACTTCCTAAGTATGGCACCCTTGTGGTCTGACCTGAAACTCCCCACCTTGCCTGCAGAGGTCTCACGTTGGCAGCCCACAGGCTGAATCCTCTACCAGGCATGTTTTTGTTCCATCTGCATGGAGTTTGGCAATGGTCATCCAAAACTGAGTGGCAGCTGCCCTCTTTAGCGGATCCAGGCACTCCCTACCTCACCACCGCCCCCAGCTGACTGCCTTCATTCTTTTGTTACTCAGCTGGCCCCTAAGAGGGTGTTTGAGGTTGTGACTGGCTGCAAGAGGATTTTCAAACTGTGTTTCCAGGACTTATGAGGGTTTCACTAGTGTATCTTAGAAGCTGACATTGAGGTGAAGATGAGACTGAATAGGGACGTACCCAGCCTCCCTCCTCCCCATTTTTAATAGAACAACTCCACTCTATGCCTCTGTTTTTTCACTGGTAAAATGGAAATACTAGTTCCTACCTCAAGTATTATGGTGAAGTTTAAAGGAGATTGATACATATAGAACCCACAACACAGTATCCAGCCAGCACATAGGAAGCACTATAAAACAGATGCTATTTTTTATTATTTTATCAATTTTGTATATTGCGCTTCTATTAAAACTTCACTAGAAGAAAGGGTGCTCACCCTGATTTAAAAATCAGTGGGCTTCTCTCTTCTGGGGAAGGCCGCGGGCAAAGAAGAAACAGCCAGCATTTCAATCCAGCAATACCTGGATTCCTAAGGCTCCTCCTCATAGGAACCGTGAAGAAGGATTTGTCACTTTGAATTAAAGGGTCTGACAGACATAGGAGTAAACTTACCAGAATAAGGAGCTGTATCCACTTGAGATGGACTCTTCCTTATCAGGCCTACCCTGGCCAGTCACAGAGCTTAGAGGCCTGTAGAAATACCCTGAGAGTCAGAATATACATTATAATGTTTCTTGGAAATATATGCTAAAGAGAAAAGGCGTATAGTTCATCTCACTACAGCCAGACAAAAACACAAGGATGCTAAGGCAGTGATGAGAGCCAGGACCAGGCAGACAACTGCAAACACCAACAGAAGCTTTTGTTGCTGTTGTTTACATATTTCCTGTTAAAGTCAGCAAGTTTCATGAGCCTCTGATATGCGCAGCACTATATTAGACACTCTGGGTGCTATAGTGGGAGGTACTTTTAAGGGCTTGTATATGTTAAATATCCTTTCAAATGAGCTTCAATTAATTGTTCTTTCTATTTACTTAAGGAATATATCATAAATCCTCACTAATTTAGAATTTGGGGAACTAAGTTCCATCTGAATTGCTTGTATCTGCACTCATACACAAGTAGCTTTATCTCTTTTTAATATCCTCAAAGTTCATGTTAATGTCTATTAACCAAAATCCAACAAAATGTGGCCAAATACGGTTGTCTACAAGTAACAAAATAATCTGACCACAGTAATATGAACAGATAAAGAGTTATCATTCTTGCATTATAAGGAAAGTGGAGGCACACAGTGGCTCCTGGTTCAGTGAAACCAGGATCAGCTGTTCTGTGATTCTCTTGGCCTCTCCTTCATGTTCACAAGATGGTGGCTCCCATATTGTGTCCATATTCCAGCAGCAAGAAGGGGAAGAAGTGTTACCAGCCATTTCTGTCTCTTTGGATCAGAAAAACAAAAGGGTCTGGTTATTGTAGGTATGTATTTATACAAATATGAGAGGATTAATCAATCAAATGTTTTAACTGAACACTTTCCAGGATCTAAACCTGGCCTCGGGCACAACGCTAAGCATTATGGTAGATGTGAAGCAAGAAACATGAGTTCAGACCTCTAGTTTTGCAAGTCAGTAGAAGAACCAAGATACAAGAAAAAAAGTAGATAATAAAGCAGAATGTGTATTTGAATAATTCCCAAGTACAGGTTTTATAGTCAATAGGTAGGAAAGAGAGAAATGATCTGGGCTAGCTTAGTAGAAAAGGAGAGACTTGGGCTGGTCCCAAGGGATAGAGCTAGACTTACAGAGGTGCTCTAGGTAAGGTGGTCAGGGAGATGGGGGGAGCCCAAACGAAGAAGGGGAGATGACTGTGCTTTAAGATTGAGTATCCTATTATTCAGACAGACCTGGGTTTGAATCCTAGTCCAGCAGTTATCAGCTGTAAGACTTGAGCCAGGAACTTACCTGCAAGCCTCAGCTTCCTCAACTTTAAAAAAGGGGATATTTATACTAATGTCACAGGATTCTTACAAGAATACGGGAGCAAATGGAGGCTGAAGTGTGTCGCCTAGTGCCTAGCATATACCAGGAGTTTCAAAAAATCTTAATTTTCTTTCCCTTCTTTTGGGTTAATCACTTCCCTTCCTTTCCACTTTGTCCCTGGCCTCCCACCAATCGTTTATTCTCTGCTAAGAGCTTTCTGAGACTCACTGACTTGCATCTTCTTATCTGGCTATACTCCTAGCCCAGCACCGGCCAGAGGGAAGTCCACAGGCTATTCCCAGGAGGAGGAGGAAGACTGCCAGGTGCAGTGTTATGACTCGAGGATATTGGCAGCATCACTCATTCCATCCCCGGGTTGTTTCTCAGTTCAAGCCTGAATAGGAACTGGATCTGAGCTCCTGCCTGCTTCCCTAGCAAAACACGTCTCCTGGGCAGCGACCCTTCCCTGCCAAACCACACTGCCCACTAGTCCCCTCCTGATCTCCTGGGCACCTGGCTTTGTTTCTTAGTGGTCAGTATTACGATGGTTTTCTCTGTATCCCAGAGTGACAGATAATAGTTTTGCAGGACTTGTAAATATGCAGGGCATGAGCTCTGGCGTTAGACCTGGGCTTAATTCTGCCTCTTACACTAATTCTCTGTGTGACCCAGGGCATCTGGCTTTGCAACTTAGAGCCCCTATTTCTGCATAACAAGCCACCCCAAATTTGTGGCGTAAAACAACAGCCATTTTATTATGCTCATGGATTTTGTGGGTTAGGAAATCTGGAAAGGGGCACAGTGGGATGGCTTGTACCTGTGTAAAGATGTCCAGAACTTCAGATGGAAAAACTAAAAGGCTGTGGATGACATGGCGACTGGGGGATGGAATTATCTGAAGGCTCACTCACTCAGCGTGATGGCTGGGGTCCAAGAACGAGGGACCAAGGAGAAGCAGGTAGAAGCTGTATCACCTTTCTTGACCCACCTTCAGAAGTCACATAGTGTGACTTCTGCCATAGTCACAAGCCCAGCCATATCAAAAGGGAAGGAACGTATATTCTACTGTTCAGTAGGGCAAATGTCAAAATCACATAATAAGAAGAACACGTGGAATGAGAGAGGTTGTTGTGGCATATTTGGAAAATACAATCTGCCACACCTTATGTAAAGGTAAAGATAATAGTTTTTGGAATCATTGTGAAGATTAAATAAGATAAAGTATTTAAAGTACTTAGCATGGTGCCCAATATGTAATAAGTACTCAATAAAAGGCATATATTCATTCATTCTTTCTCTCTCTCTCTCCAAGTAGAGATATATACACATATATATGACATTTATAGTCAGTGCTTATTAATGTGTAGTCACTACTTATTAATATTTCATGTCCATAACAGTTGCTAGCAATTATTTAAGTTAATAAATCTATAGATTAGACCCCTCATGAATCTACAGAATTGAGCCTTAAAAGTTGGGTAGTTTCTTGTCTAATCATCTCATTTTATACTTGGGGAAATCAAGGTTGAGAGAGTTCACATAGCAGGTTCAATTAACATGGAGCATTTTATAATCCAGACTTAGATGAAGCATTTTTGTTGAAAATAATTCAAGTGACCCTTAACAAACAATGAGCAATTTTTCAAAAGATTGATGTTTAGATTTCAACACCTTTCTGGATATGTAGGGCCTTGAACTTCATCAAAATCCCTGGAGACAAATGAAAAGAACAGGAGGAGCGCGAGAGCTTGATGTGTTCTCATTTTGCAGATCTGAGCACTGAAATGAGCCAAGTCACCATCTTCGCTTTTCTGAGACTATATGTATTGTTCCTGCTCCCCATAGCCAAGGGTCCTCATGTTTAGGCAGTATTTGTTCAGTGAATCAGCAAAGCAGAACAACCAGAGTTAGCAAAATTGAGTTGCTGTGCCTTTGCATCCCTGCACTGAGAAGTGGAGCCAAGGGGAACAGAACAAAAGGGGCCTGGTTTGTTTTTCCTCACCAAGGTTTTGTAGGGAGCCTGGCTGGACAAGGACAGGAGTCAGAAAATATAACTGTGGCCCAGTGACCTTGGGCAAGTCACTTCTCTTCCCAGACCTCAGATTTCGCAGTCTGAATGATCTGACATTCTACAATGGAAAGTGTTTACTGAGCCCCTGTGGTGAGTCCTCTCCTTAGTACGATGGAGAATACACATAAATAAGAAATGCCAGGTCTTTGCTTACGTGATGTTTATAGTCTAATTGGGGAGATAAGACTAACACACAAGGAACAGTGAACTTACAAAGCTCAGGAGTATCTTGGGTCCCAAGTGCCATCCATAAGTGACCCCAAAGGGAGAGACGGATGTTGGTAGAAGGTCAGTCCTCATCCATCCATCTGCCTGGAGAGGGAAAAAGGGCAGATACAACATTAAACCACAAGCAAATCCATCAGGCTTCCTACAAAGCCAGTGGCTCTTACATTTCACAATATGTGCTACATCAGAACTCAAAAGGGAAAGGAGAATTTTCATACTTATGTAGAGAAGACTCATAGTTTATTTTTTAAAAACTTCGACCTCTTTTTTAGTCAATGGGCTTTTCCCTCTTAAATTTGATATAACATACTGAAGAAAAGAAGATTTTAATTGGAGTTAGGTTTTCCTCATATCTTCCCCCTTTGACACACAATTGATTTTATTCCTTTAATTTTATTGAGGTATAGCACACAAATAACTGCACATCATAAATATACAGCTCAATTTTCTTAAAGTGAAAACACCTGTGTAATCAGAACTCAAATTGAGAAATAGAGTACTACCAGAATCTCAGGCACCTCTTCTCATCGCTTTCTCCCTACAAGAGTAACCACTATCCTGACTTCTGACATCATAGATTAATTTTACTCACTGAGCTGTTTTTGAGTTTCGTAAGTGGAATCATACAGTACATACTCTTTTGTGACTGGTTCTTTCTGTTCAATATTATATTGTGAGATTCATCCATGTTATCACGTGTAGCTGTAGACCATTCATTCTCATTGTTGTGTAGTATTTCATTTTATAGATATACCACAATTTATTTATCCATAAATAAATCCAGAAGTGTGACTATCTTTGCAGATAAACATTTTGGTTGTTTCCAGTGTAAGGCCATTAGAAATAATGCTGCTATAAATGTTCTTGTAAAAAGTCTTTTGGTGAACAAACGTGAATTTATGTTGGGTGTCTACCTAGGAGAGGAATTACTAGGCCACATTATTTATTATTTCCCTTTATAGATTCTGCCAAACTGTTTTCTGAAAACAAATTTGTACTCTCATCAGCAATATACATGAGTTCCAATTGCTCCACATCTGCCTTTTTCATTTTAGCAAGTGGGTGTGTTATAATATCACATTATGGTTTTAATCTGCATTTACCTGATGACTAGTACCTTTTTTATGTTTATTAGCCATTTGTATAGCCTCTTTTATGAAGTACCTTTGTAAATATCATACCAATTTTTTTGTTAGGTTGTCTTTTTCTTATTGTTGTGCAAGAATTCTTTATGTATCCTTGATACACATCCTTTTTCAGATGTCTGTATGATCAATATCTTCTATTCTGTGGTTTGTCTTTCACTATCTTGATGATGTGGTATGATGAAGAGAAATATACAGTTGTAATGTGGTCCATTTAACAAGTGTTTTCCTGTATGGCTAGTACTCTTTGTGTCTTGCTTAAGAAGTCTTTGCCTACCTCAAAGTCATGGAGATAGTCTTCTATGATTTCTCTGAAATTTTACCTTTCACATTTAGATGTATGGGTCCTATAGATATGTGCAAGGTACAGGGTCAAGATTTTTTTTTTTTTTTTTTTTGCAAATAGATATCCTATTGAACTAGCATGACTTGTGGAGAAGGCCATCCTTTCTCCCACTGCCTGCCCCTTTCTCATAAATCAGGTCACCAAATACATGTAGGTCTGTTTCTAGACTCTTGATTCTATTGATATACTTGTCTATTCTTTCCCGTATACCACCCTATCTTAATTACTATAGCTTTATAATGTCTTGATAACTTGTAACCAGATGTCTGGAGAAGCTTGCTCATGGGTGCTGAAACAGAGGCTGGATGATTCCATTGCAGGTGGTGGTGGTGTAGAAGAGATTCTTGTATGAGATCATGTCAGCAGTGTTTTTCTAACTGTGAGATACTATGATTCTGTTGGAGCAGCAATGATTGTGGTTCTTCTCAAAGCTCTAGAACAAATCAACAGCTGAGACTCAGTCAGTGATTTTCTAGACAGTGTTTCAAAATACCTAAAAGTTATAGATAAAACTCAGGACACTTGTGAGTAGAAAAGGCATCCTTTAGCATCCAAACATGGAGCATGCAAAACTCTAGAGACTGCCAGAGCAAAGGTGGATAAGGATTAATTCTCTTTCATTTAAATTAACCTAAAAGAAAAAAATTGCATGTCAAATGAGATAGAAGATAGTGGAGAATAAAAAGGGATGTGTTGTACATTAAAAACATGGTTGCTTTTGTTGACTCTTAGTCTCAACTCAATGTGTGAAGAAAGCTGTGGATTGAATTGGCACACCATAAAAAAGATAAACAAGTAAAAAATGTAGATTTTTTTCAGATAGCATGTTTTGTGACAGTTGAGTCTAAGGGTATTACTTAGTAATGGATGTGTTGAGGCAGTTAAAGTAAGGGTATTGACTGAGTGGTGAATCACCCAGCTCTCTGCACACGATAAAAGTAAAAATAACTCACAGAAAAAGCAAACTCATCCATAGTCTTGAACCACAGAGCAAAAACTGTTCTGTGCAAAATTTGGTTCCATTGCATCTTGTGAATTTTCCACCCCTGCTTATGTCAACTGTGGTGAAACACTATGGCTTTGAAAATGATAAACAACACTCCCTTTCTGTTGCAGCAAAACAAAACCCCCACATTCAGTAAATCAAAACTGTCTCAGCAAAAACCGAAAAATTCCATCATTTACTGAAACCTCTAAAACCCTCAAATTTGTTTGAGTACTTCTGTAAACAATTCAATCAATCAGTGTTAGCAAAAGTACATGTTAGGCACCTACAGGGGACTCAGGACTGGGGTAGGTGAGAGGGAGATTCCCAAGGAGAATAGCCTGTGGTCTCTATACACACACACACACATCATTATTTCCTAATTAATTCAGTGAAAAAAAATGCCTGTTAAATAATTGAACATTCAACACATGGTGCTAGCTCTCTTCTCCCTGTCCTTCAGCATCATAGCAGCCTTCACATGCTATTACAGTTGCCTTTTCAATACTTATCTCCTAGATAAGACCATTGCTTCTGACATTTTTTGTGCATAAAAATTATTTAATGATCTTGTTAAAATGAGGGTCGAATTCAGTAGGTTTGGGGTGGGGCATAATATTTTTATTTCTGCAAACTGCCAGGTGAAGCCAATGCTGCTAGTCCAAGAGCCACGTTGAGTACTAAAGCTCTGGGCTGATTCTGAGCTCCACGAGGGTAAGGACCCGCCACTATAACTCCAGCACCTACCACAGAGCCTTGATGGATATATGTTGAGTGAAGAAATGAATGAATAAATATTATTTGTGATTTTCATTTATCAATACATTTATACTGGTTGACATAAGAAAAGGTGAACAGTATGGGCATAAATATAGAATAAAAATAGTCATGGCCTGATGAAGAAGGCACGATGGAGAGATGTAGGAAGTAAAATAGATGGGAAAGTATTATCAAATTATCAAGGGTTTTGAAAACCAGGCAAAGGACTGAATATTAGATAGGAAATGAAGAGTAAACAGTAAGTTCATAAATAGGAGAGTGATGGGCTGACAATTTTCTTTTGAGATGCTTAATTGGGTGGTATTTGGTAGCCTGGGAAGAAAACCAGTAGGCAGCATATTGTTGCATTAATCCAAAAAGGAGATGATAAGGTATCAGACTAGCTTCTGGGTAGTTAAGAGGGTAGAGATACTGATGAATACCACCTATATTTCAATGGTATGATCCATTCTCTCCCCTTATATTAGACTGCAACTGCTGTGACTCAGCCAAGTCATCCAGAGCACCGTGACCTAGCTTTAGCCATTTGAGGGTTTAGATCTCAGACTCTGAGGTAACTAGCGCACAGGGCTTTGTCGGTCATGAGGCCAGATGTGCCTAGAGACAAGGTTCAAGTGAGAAGTCCTCTGCTTCCGGGCTCTCTCCCTAAAGTCTGCTCTGCACACTTCAAATCTAGCCCTTTAACCACTTTGATCAAACTCGAATTCTTTCCCAACACTGCAGGATAAAGCCTAAGCCTATTAATGTGGCCTTCAAAGTCTTTTAAAATCTGGCCTCTACTTTCCTAGCCTCATCTGTATCTCTTTCTTCCTCCCTCTCCTGCCTCTTTATCTCTATCTCTACCTCTCCTATATTCTGGCCTCTCTTATGTTCTGTTCCATTCCAAACTCCCGGACCCTCTTTGAATTTTCACCTCTCTGTCCCTTTGCCTGGAGAGTCAATCCCATCACTTCTCAGTCCAGTGGACTCATTCTCTAGAACCCTGCTCAAATATCATTTTCTCAGAAGAATCTCTCCTGATCTCCTCCACTCTACATGCTGGGATAGTCGATAGCTCTTGCCTTAGAACTCCCACGTATTTTTCATGTATTTCTACTAATTCTTAGGACATTGTCTGTGATTCTACAATTTCTCTCCTTTCCTCAACTAGAATGTGAGCTCCCTAAGAGCAGGACCCAATTTTTACTCATCTCTATATTCTAGTTTCCAGCAGAAGGCCTGGTGTATGGCAGTCATTCCATAAATGTTCCATGTCTGTATATGGCACTCATGGATGTCCAGCAGTGTCACTAAGGTTGCTGATAAGAAAACAAAAACATTTGCAGAGCTGCCTTGTGACATGCCATACAGAGCGTGAGCAATCTAAAGCAGAAGTAAGGGGAATCCACGCTATAGTGCTCTGGTCAGTAGACAAAGTGGATCCAGTTGCAGACACCAGGACCATGGAGAGCTCCCAGTGAGTTGGCCTGACTCTCTGGGCCCTATAATCTGAACTCACCGTAATCCCTATTTTACTCTTGTGAGACCAAAGAAAGTCAGTGGAGCATATTTGCGAGCCACTGATATAAACCATGTGAATTACTGTAGAAATTATATGTTGTATTATGTTAACTAGGCTGGTTACTGCTACTTCATTACTTGATAAAGAGCAGACAACAGAGACTTTATTCATATGACACCAAATTCTTCATTTTCTGTAAATGTCACTTAAAATAAAGTGATAATAGAAATGGACTTTACTTTGAGATAGAGCCATTCCTGGAAAACTATATGAACAATCAAGTTTGGGCTAATTAAATTCTGATCTAACTGCGTCAGGGGAGTGTGGTATTTAAATCAGTGTAGTCTTTGATAAAGATCTCCTAAGTGTCTCTTGTACCAAACTTGATTTTCATGGGTTTCAGTATCTCAACTCAGAGGATGTCTGTATTAAGGGACCCAGAAGAATCTGAAAAGGCAAGTGTTTTACAGCATTTTCCTTTGCCAGATCACCTCTCTCAAGGGAAATCAAGTGAGTGAAGCAAATTTGAGTTACTTTTAAAGAAGAGTTATTCCTCCTTAGCAAATGGAACATTAAACAAAGACCCGGTGGTTCTGTGATCACCTCAGTTTCCCTCAAATTACCACAGTTGCTGGTCATTCGGTCCTTTGAGTCACCCTCCGCAGTGGGGCAGTTGGAGTTAAATTAGATTCGTTTCCCTGTAATTCCATTAATATTTTCTTAAAAGTTGAATGAGAATAGAAAAACAGTTGCCATGCCAAGTCTTTTTCCAGCTATTAAGATCTTCCTTACCTTAAGGTATTTTATATAAATTTGGCCCCAGGTTTTCTTCCTAGTCCCATTCTGAGTTTGAAAAATAAAAATGCAAATATTATCCAGAATACCATTAGCCTTCAACAATGTACATAACACAGTGCTAGATAGTAGAGGGGAGAACAATATTTATTCAGTGTTCAATGAATATTGATTGAGGGCTCACTAAGTACCTGCAAAAGAAATGAAAGACATGGTCCCTTGTTTATAAAAGAGATTGGAGGAAAAGAAGAAACTTGCATTTATTGATAATTTACCGTGAGATATACATTGTGCTAGGATTTGCACGTTATCTCATTTAATGAACTTACAATTTAATTTAAAAAGAATGAGAAGGATGATGATAATAATATTAACAATGATAACATTTGTTTAACACTTACCATGGCATGACACTGTTATAAGTGCCTTGCATGCATTGTCTATTTAGATCCTTAACAACCCTCTGTTAGTCTGTAACAAGCCAATACCTATGAGGTAGGTTTAATTACCCCTGCTTTAAAAAAAACAACTGAGATTCAAAGAGGTGAGGGAGCTTCCTCTAGGTTACACAGCTAATAAAGTAGGGAGCCCAGATTTTAAATCAGGTCTGACTACCTCCAAAGTGTATGTTCTTAAACACCCTTTATACTGTCTCCCTTATAAATCACTTAGAAATGCCAAGATCTGTCATGTTCTGACCTGAACTCCCTAGAAAAGCATCTGTTGTCCAATTTAAGCTGAACTGTTCACTATTCCCCAATCACATCTGTGCCATTTTTCACTTCTTGTTGGTTGTGACTCTTGGAGTTCTTATTCTTCGTGGTGGAGGAAAGCTCTGAGCTTGGTATTGAAGAATGAATAAGACTTCAATGATGGGGGAAGGAAAAGTTGGTTCAAGTGAGGAGAAGAGCAAGCTCACAGTCCTAAAAAAGTAATAAATATGGAGCATGTAGCCTAAGAGTGAAGCCATTGGAGATAGTTTCTGGGATTGTGGGGTGGCATGGGGAGAAGGTGAAGGGCCAATCTGTTCTGGCCCCTGCCTGTCTCTCCAACCTTGGAGCACTTCTCTCTGCCTCCCTCTTGTGCTGCAGCCACAGTAGCCTCCTTTTAGTTCGTGAAATGCTCCATGCATTGCCTTTTCAGCTCAAGACATTTGCTTTTCATTTTTTCCACCTGCATGTTTCCCTCCTCTGCCCCTACTTTCCCGAATGTTCACAATGGCAATTAAGTAACTTATTGCGTTTTTATGCACTAAATGACCATCACCCATGCTGGAATGTAAACTCCACAACTCCTGTGTATGTAACATCCTATCCAGCAGCAGGTGTCTAGCATCTAGCCTAGTGTCTGGCTCATAGCACATGCTCAGTAAGTATATGCTGAATGAGGGGTTCCTCTTACCAAGGATTTCTCTAAGAACAGAGATTGTCCTTGATGTTTCACCAGAGTAATTGTGGAACAACTGAACAAAAAACGAAAATTGCTAAGACATGATAGCATCTAGCTTCCTAGTTGTATTGGCTTCCAGGGTCGCAGCCAAGGTGGATATCATATCCCTACATGTATGCAGGCCAGGCTCAGTCTGCAACTTGAATCAGTCCACCATATAGTTACTTAAATGCACTGCTCTAGGCCCTGTGCTATGCGCAAGAGAGGGATACAGTGATAAGGAAGGCACATTCCTGCCCTCAAGGAGTTCACGGTCCAGTAACTAGGCAATTACAATGCAGTGCGATGTGTACTATGTAAGAGAAAGAGCAGGATATCATGGGAGCATGGAGAAGGGACCTAAACCCAGATTAGGGTATAGGCCAGGGAAGGCTTCCTGGAGGAAGTTGCATTTAAGCTAGAACTTGAAAGATGAGTAGATATTACCCAAGTAAAAAGGCAAGGAAGGGTATTTCAGGCAGGAGGAACAGTAAATGCCTTGTGAGCCATTGTCAGGGACTTGGATCTTTTTTATTTATTTTATTTTTACTTTTTTATTTTATTTTTACTTTTTTATTTTATTTTATTGTGATAAGAACACTTAACACAAGATCTACCCTCTTGAATTTTCAAGTGTACAATGCATTATTGTTGACTATAGGTACAATGTTGTATGGTAATTCTCTGGAGCTTATTCATCTTACTTAACTGAAACTTTATGCCACTTGATTAGAAACTCTCCACTTCCCCCTCCCCTAGCCCCCAGAAACCACCATTGGGAAGTATAGAGCTGGGTAGTGATTTGATCTGATTTACATTTTTAAAGGATTGCTAACTCAGTGGTTCTCACTCAAGGATTGTTCTGTCCCCCAGGAGACATTTGACAAGGTCTGGAGACATTTTTGGTTGGCAAAACTGGGAAAGGGAGGCTACTGGAGTCTAATGGGTACAGGCCAGGGATGTTGCTCAACACCCTACAACGGATAGGACATCCTCTCACCACAAAGAGTTACCTAGCCCAAAATATAAATAGTTTTGAGGTGGATAAACCCCACAAGCTCTGGTATGGAGAACAGACTATTACAGATTTAAAGAAGGAAGACCAGTTAGGAGGATATTGAATTAGTCTAGACAAGAAATGATGGGCTTGCAGTAGGGTGACAGCTGTAGAGTTGGTGAGAAGTGGTCTGACCCAGACTTATTTTGAAGGTAGAACCAATGAGATTTCTGATGGATTGGAAATGGGGCGTGAGGGATTGAGAGCAGTTAATGTTTTAGGTCTCAATAACTAAAAGAATGGTGATGCCATTTACTGAGATGGAGAACATTTGTGGTGGAACAAATGTGGAATGGAGAGAAATCAAGAGTTCAGGTTGAAACATCTTAGGTGTGAGATGTCTAATAGACATCCAAGAGGAAATATGGAATAGGCTCTTGAGTCTGGAGGTGAGGGAGAAGGTCCAGACTGGACATCAACATTTTAGGAATCATGGACATATGGTATTTAAAGCCATGGGACTGGATGAGGTTACCTTAGGGGTGAATCTAGATAGTGAAGAAGAGAGATCCAAGCCCTAGACCCTTGAGCTTTTAGGGGTCAAGAAGAGCTATCAGAAGGGACTGAGAAGCAGCAGCCGTTGAGGGAGGAGGAAAACCAGGAGAGTCTGGTGTCCTAGAAACCAAATGAAGGGAGTATATCAAAGAGGATGGCACCAACGCCTATGTCAGTGGTTGCCACAAGATCAAGTAAGGAGAAGATAGGAAATTGGACACTGGGTTGTGGCAAGAATTATGAACTAATGGAAGTCACTGTGTTTAGTAAACTAGAACAGGCCTATAATATAGTTATTTGTATAATTCTTTCTATAAAAAGTCTGACCTCAAATTTCTATGTCTTCTTATCAGAAATTCATATGTATACACTAGTATGTTATGCCCCTCTGCAATCATTTCCATAAGAGAAGGGAAGAAATGTAAGCAAACTGAGACCTTTAATTAAAATTCACAAAGACTGAAGTTGGACGGGGAACCTGGGCAGAGGCAAGAGCCTTTTGCACATAGTCAAGATGTGATTAAAGCCATTGTGATAGTGATTCATAGTTCTTGTTTATCAAGGGGACAAGCCCACCTCTAGCCTTGTGTATGATCTCTGATAGTTTGGGGTGGCTGAACCCAGAACTCATTTTAATGACATCTCCCTGGACTCAAAGAAGCTTCATTCTCCTTTGGTGCTTTAAATTTGAGAGATAGTCTCATCCTGAATATTATCTTTAATGGTGTAAAGTACAATTCCCTAGAGTGAGATCTGATCATACTTTTGAGTTCTCTGAATTGTCCAGTCCCTTCACACCTCTAAATAAGGATTTCCTTGAGAAAACAGGATGGACCCTCTAATTCTACATCAATCAAACTCCATCTCCCCCTCCACTCTCTTCAGTACTTCCTTAAAATATTCAGCTAGGCTAGAACAAGGTATACACACAGCCTCTTGACCAGGCATTGACCTAAGATAGATAATCACAGTCATGGGTAGGCTTTTGGGGTAGGCTGGAGAAAGTATTGGGAATCATTAGGGAATGGTCTTCTCTCTGCCCTTACCTTTGATTCTATCAGTAAAATACGAAGGAGACTAAATTAAGGTCAGGGATGTATTGGGTTGGGTTGGAAACCTCTGAAGTTCAGAGTAGGTCACTCTTCAATTGGGAGAATAAGGGTGGTGACATATGACAAAGATGCAACATATGATCTTAATCATAATAATAATCACTTTCACTGTCTAACCAGTATTCTGCAAGCATTATCTCATTTAATCTTCATAACAACTCTTTGAGTTAGCAATTAAAACTATTCCATTTTTACAGATGAAAAAAATGAGGTTCAAGAAGATTACATAAATTGGCCAAGATCACACAATTAATAAATGGCAAAGCTGGGGGTCAAACCCCAGTGATCTGACTCTAAAACCCACTGGGTCGGTTACTGTGCTATCCTTCCAAAGCAATACAGTAGAAAAAACTCTCAGCTTGAGGTCAAGGATTTGCCTTCTAAACCTAGCTCCAATGTTAATTTTGAGGGTGACTTTGGGAAAAGTCATGTGATCTCTCTGAGCCTCAGCCTGGTTTTTCTCACCTGTAAAATAATCAGGATGGCCTTGATGATCCCTGAAGTACCTTCTAGCACTTGTGTCTCTGATTCTAACTTGTGATATCAGAACTTTAAGTCTTCTCCTTTGCAAGGGCTGTTTTGATTTTTCAAAATATAGTCATCTGTTATTATGTTTGTTCTTTGCAACAACCATGAGGCAGGCAAGCATTATCCCTCCTCTTGTGTTTTACATACAGATGGGGAAACAGACTTGAAATGAAGTAGATACCTTGTCCATGGTTAACACAGCTGCTCCCCAGTCAACAGCTCTAATATACCAGGTATCTCTCTTCCTCTTTTATCTCAGGCATTTTTCTCCCCCTGGGGCCTACCCTATTTCTCATTCCGAGGAAGATTTCCATTATTAATTTAAATGTTAACTGCTAAGAAGCTAAAGGAAGGGTGGAGACAGGGCCCCCATCCCTACCAGGGTACTAAACAGGGGCTGAGGGACAGGAACAGGGAAGACCCAGCTCCTCATGAACAGCACCTGAGGAACAGGGACTCAGGCTGAGCACCCATCCAGACAGGATGTGGAAAGAGGAAACAGTGGACGTTCCTACAGGTTGAGAAATGCAAGGTTGTAGATAATGTTCATGGTGGTGTGGTAGCTGGTTCTACACCAGCAATTGTAGGAAAGATCCTACCAGAATATTTGCTTTTCCTAGTGTTCCCCATCTCAGAAAATTCTCTTCTGAGATGCCACAACCAGAAACCTGGGAGATAAGAGTAGGGAGATAGGATAGCCTAGGGCTTAAAGGTAAACTCTGGGCTCACACTAGCTGTGTGTTGATGGGAAGATATCTAACATTGCCAAGCTTCAGTTTCCCCACGCATAATAATGGAGCTAAATACTACTTCCCTCCTGGCATGTGATGAGGAATAAGCATAAACATCTTATAGAATGTCTGACACAAAATAGTCACTCAAAAAATGGAGCCCTCAAAAATTAGTGAGCCCTCTCCTTCACCCTCTATATCCACTCAATCTTCAAACAGAAATTCTGCCTCCTAAATCTACTTAAGTCTCTTCCCTTTTTCTCCATCCTTGGTGCTGCCATGTGGCCTAGGTGCTCATCACCTCTGATCCTGGCTCCTGCAATATTGCCTATTCATCTCCATGCCTCTGTTCTTGTTGCTATCTCACCCCAATCCATTCTCCACTCTGCGAGGTAGCGTGATTTCTCAAAATATGTGAATTGGCTCATGTCACCCCCCCTGCTTTCCATCCCTCACTGTCTTTCTGCCAGTCATCCAGGATCCTGCATGCCCTCTTCCTCAGCTTCATTTCCCATTACGCTGCACTTTCCCCACCAAGGTCTCTATTGTATCCCTCTGCTATTCCTCCACTGGGGGGACCAGTTATCTCTTTCACTCTCATATCTTTGGTTCTTATTATTTTCTCTGCCTATAATAACCTTCCCTACACACAACCTCTCCCTGATGAACTCATTCTTCAGGTCTCAGCTTAGAAGGTCCTTCTTCTGGCAAGCCTGGGAAGTATTGTCAGCAAAAGGTCCTGCACACAGAAGGTACTTGATAAGTATCTGTCAAATAAATGGCAATGAGTGACATCAAAGCTGATTCAACATTGAGTCCTTAAATCCCTGCAGACTGAGAACAAGCTGGGCTTCCAGTCTGGGCCAGGGTTCAGCTTCTGGGTTACATCAGGACACAGAGCTGTAAGATGTAAAATGATATAGGCCTTTCCCTGACAATCCCACTGGATCAAGAGCACACTTGCAGGAAATGACAAGTGACCTGCTCAGTCCCTGGAGACCAGACAGGTCCCTCAGACACATGTCCTCCCCTCTTAATCTTTTCCCAACTTCATCCTCTTTCCCACAAGCCTCCCTTTCTCACCTAAACCCAACCAGTGAGACACATGACATCCCTTATGGGAAGAAGTTTTATCACTTCTCTGGAAAATTCTTTTCTAATCTGCCATAGCTTTAAAAGCTTGAGTTTTTATGACTGCTAATTAGAGCTGTCAATTTAGATAAGTCATTAGAAGAGGTGGAATCTCTTGGAAGAAAAAAGGAGATACTAAGAAATTACTTTGGCAATTTTCAGAGTGATTTATGAGGTGTATTGTTGATGATCTTATTAATCTCTTTTTCAAATATATGCTGATAGAGGTCTAATGCTCTCTATAATAAACTCACACAGCACATGCAAATCTCTATTAATATACTAGTTTGGGGAACACAGTGGGGGGATATAAGCAGCGAACAAATATTTGGCATCTAAAGTGAATTTTATTTTCAATTTTGTGTTCAATCCAAGGAACATTGTTGAGTGCCTAATACTTTCAGGGCTGTCAAGGAATCAAAGTTGAGGATCCAACCCCTGCCCTTCAGTTGCTTATGATCCAGCTGTGCAGGGGTGGAGGAGGATAAATCTAAAATCAGGCAGCACGTGAGGCAGAGAGAAAAAAGGAGTCAACTATGGAGGACTGGAAAGAGAATGGGGCACAGCAGTAGACTATGAGTATGAGGGCAGGGACTGAAGCCAGCTTGTTCTCTGCTGCGTCCCCAGCAGTATCAGGCATATGACAGCGCTCAATAGAGTTGCAGCAGAGATGGAGGATGGCTGGAAGGACCCAGTTGGGTCCTAGTTCCAACCCTGTGACTTAGAAAACATGACCAATCACTATCCTTTCTGAGCCTCAAGCTCTTCATCTGTAAAATGGTGACTGTTAAGTGAAAACTTCTTCCTAGAGGATTGTTGTGGGTGAGAACTTGTGGTTGCCATGAGTGCTGTCCACCAGATATACCCAGCTCTCTTCCTCTTGCACACAGGGTAGGATTGCTCATCTCTTTTCAAACTGATGCTAGGTGCCACCATTTTATTTCATCTGGCCAATGAAATATGAACAGAAGTGACATGTGTCACTACTGGGAAGAAGCTTTAAGAGCCAGTATGCAACTGGGAATGTTCCCAGTGATAGCTGCCTTGTCAGTCTTGGCCCCAGAAGGAGGGTGAGGGGAAAAGATCTCCCACCCAACCCGCCACGTACATATGGCATGAACAAGAAATACACGTGAAATATAACAAGTGTTGGCAAGGATGAGGAGAAACTGTAACCCTTGTACACTGTTGGTGGGAATTCAAAATGGTACACAGCCGCTGTGGAAAAAGTTATGGACATTCCTCAAAAAATTCAAAATAGAACTACCATGTGATCTAGCAATCCTACTTTGGGATGTTTATCTAAAAGAATTAAAATGAAGATCTGGAAGAGATATTAACACTCCCATATTCATTGCAGCACTATTCACAATAGCCAAGATGTGGAACAACCTAAATGCAATCAATGGATGAATGAATAAGGAAAATGTGGTATATACACACAATGGAATATTACTGAGCCTTAAAGAAAAAGAACATTCTGCAATATGTGACAACATGGATGAAGCTTGAAGATATTATGCTAAATGAATAAGCCAGTCACAGGACAAGTGTTGCATGATTCTGCCTATATAAATTGTCTAAATAGTCAAATACATAGAATCAAAGAGTAGAATGATGGCTGCCAGGGGGTGGGGGGGAGGGGAAAATAGGGAGCTGCTAATCAATGGGCATAAAGTTTCAGTTAAGCAAGAGGAATAAGTTCTAGACATCAGCAGTACCACATCGTACCTATGGTTAACAATACTGTATTGTACACTTAAAAATTTAAGAGTAGATCTCATGTGTTTTTACCATAATAAAATAAAATTTAAAAGAAGAAAGAGGGAAATATAACTGTTGTTTTAAGCACAGATTTGTGGATCTTTTGTTATCACAGCATATAGAATTTAATAAGAGAGAAACCTTTCATACAACCTAGAGTTTAAATAAACATGGTGGCTAGCAAGGGAACAAAAAGTGCTGCACTGGAAGGGATTGCACCTGGCTGAAGGGGTTGGGAAAATCTTCTTGGAGATGATGTCATCTGAGATGGATTTTGAAGTTGGAGAGGATCTATAAGGATATATGTATATACACAAACACACACAGTCATGGGCCACTTGACGGGGATACGTTCTGAGAAATGCGTCGTTAGGCAATTTCATCATTGTACGAACATCATAGAGCTTACTTACACAAACGTGGATGGTATCGCCTGCTACACACCTCGGCTACACAGTACTAATCTTATGGGACCACTGTCAGATATGCAGTTCGTTGTTGACCAAAACGTTATTATGTGGTGTGTGACTGTGTGTATGTGTATATATATATATATGTATAGGAAAGCAAGAAGAAGAGAAATGCAAGAGTGAAAATATTCAGAGTGGACAGGGAAGATGAATGTGGCCAGAGCAGTGAATGGCTAATAAAAGCAGTAAAATATCATGGATTAGGCACTTACTATATGCCAGTCTCTGTCCTGCATGATTTACATGTATTTATTCTGTACAACATCCCTATATTAGTTTTCTGTTGCTGCCATAACAAAACTTAGCAGCTTAAAACAACACAAGCTTATCACCTTACAGTTCTGTAAGTCAGAAATCCAGTATGAGTCTCACTGGGCTGAAATAAAGGTGGTGGCAGGGCTGTGTTCCTTTCTGGGGGCTGTAGGGCAAAATCCATTTCCTTGCTCATTCAGGTTCTTGGCAAATTTGAATTCCTGTGACTGTAGGACTCAGGTCCTTGTTTCCTTGCTGGGTCTCAGCTAAGGGCTCTTCCTAACTTCCTCATTCCTTGGCTCCTGGCCCTCTCTCTATCTTCAAACACAGAAATGGAGAATCAAGTCCCTCTCACATTTGAAATCTCTCCTGGCTCTTATTCTGTCTCGTCTCTTTGACCAACTGTCTTCTACTTTTAAGGGCCAATGTGATTACACTGAGCCCACCTGAATAATCACCCTGCTTTAAGGTCCCTAACCTTAATTCTATCTGAAAAATCTCTTTTGCCATTTAATGTAACATGTTCACAGGTTCTAGGGATTGGGGCATGGATGTTTTTGGGGGGCCAGTTTTCTGCCTACCACATTCCATTTTGTAGGTGAGGAAATGGAGACTTAGTGTCGTTAGGTAACTTATTTAAGGTCACCACCTAGTTCTATGGCAGAATGGCTTTTGATCCCAAGGAGGCTGACACCAGAGTCTTTACTCTTAACCACAACTTCATCCGGAGAACATCAACGGGAAAAGTGGAGGATGAAGCCAGAAGAGAACCATAGGGTAGGGATTTATTGCAGCCATCCTCAAATGGCAGACACAGAGATAGTTTAAAGGAACACTGCAGGGGGCCTGCCGGGTCGCGCAAGCAGTTTAGTGCACGGGCTCCGCTGCGGCAGCCCGGCGTTCGCTGGTTCGGTTCCCGGGCATGCACCGATGCACTGCTTGGCAAGCCATGCTGTGGCAGCATCCCATACAAAGTGGAGGAAGATGTGCACGGATGTTAGCCCAGGGCCAGTCTTCCTCAGCAAAAAAAGAGGAGGATTGGCAGATGTTAGCACAAGGCCGATCTTCCTCACAAAATAAATAAATAAATAAAAGAACACTGCATAGTGATATCTAGTCATACTTTAGTTATCTATTGTTGTGTAACAAATTATCACAAATTTAGTAGTTTAAAACAACACTCATATTATTGCCTCACAGTTCTGTAGGTCAGAAGTCCAGGATGGTGTGATTGGTTCTCTGCTCCTGTTCTCACAAGACTGAAATTAAGGTGTCGGCTGTCTGAGTTCTCATCTGGAGCTCAGGGTCCTCTTCCAAACTCATTTCTGTTATTAGCAAAATTCAATTCCTTGCAGCTGTAGAATCAAAATCCCCATTTGCTTGCTGGCTCTCAGCAGGGATGGCTCTCAGCTTCCAGAGGCCACTCTCAGATCCTTGCCCTATGGCCCCCTCCATCTCAGCAATGGAGACCCTCCCTCACGTCGAATCCCTCCCACTTTGGATCTCTCTGACTTCTTCTGCCTCCAGCTGGAGGAAACTCTTCTTCTGTGGGGTTCGTGTGATTAGATTAGGGCCACCCAGATAATGTCTCTGTCTTAAGTTCAACTGATTAGTCAACTTAATTACATTTGCAAAATTCCTTTTGTGGTGGAGCATAACATAACCATAGGAATTACGTGGTGGTTGGGGGAATCATAGAGGTCATGGGCCATCTTAGAATTCTGCCTACCACTCACCCCATGAATAATGGGACAGATAACACCATGTTCATTGAATGTATGAGGAGCACAGAGGTTAATGTACATTTGCAGAAGTGGACACTAGGGCCCAGATCTCGGTGATGAGCAGAACTCCATGTCTGTTCAAGAACTGAGGAAGATCATCTCCCATCTGCTGAGGGTGAGGATGAAGTTGAAGGTTTCTTAATGCCTCTTCCAACTCATGCATGGCCTGAGCAAGCCCATAGCGAACTGCATCTCCAATTATGTCCCTGTTAGAGGGAGGACATTCTTGATGAGGACTCCTGAGGGAATAGGGGAGAGACCCGAAGTTAGTATTCTATATCTATAATAATTCAGGCAAAGTTACAATAGAGATTCACCAAGAGTGTGGGAGCCTGTCTAAATTTGTGAGAACATCAGTCTTTTATAATATTTTTAAAGAAACTGTTTTACTATTTTAACTTTATGCAATAATTTTCTCTTGACAACCACTTTGCAGAACAAAGATGCTGAGGGAACATGAGTTTATGACTGTGTAAGAATTATGGATGTATCTGAGATACCAGTTTCTCAAAAATGGGTGCTTCTGAAGTTTTTAAAATCAGTTTACTAACTCAGAGTAAATGATTCCTTGTGCAATCATGTTTTTGCTATTAATTAGCTTAAGAAATATTTTCTGTATAGGTAGCGCAGAGGAAAGCATTACAAATTGCCTACTTATGGAGTTTCATATTCACTCAACAAATATTGAGATAGCACTAGGTTATAGGGAATTATGAAGATATCTAAAATCCCTTAATTATTTGATAATATAGTGGTAACAGTGTGAAAAAGAGCAGAACAAGGAGTGGTACTGACGGGAAAAGTAGAAGAGTTCAGAGAAATGAGAAGTGAGGATGGGAAGCAGCAGCCAGGCAGGCTTCTTGGAGGAAGTGGCACTCGGAGCTGCAGTTTTGGTCATTAAATCCAGAGTCTATGCCCTGGCTTCAGAGGCTTTGCTTGTCTTGTTCTTGCCTCACTCTCCAGACTCCTCCTATGCTGCCAATGATCTTGAACACATGAAGCCTTTTCCTGCCTCAGAACCTTTGTTCTTCTTGTCTCCTCTGTCTAGAATGTTGTTCCTCTAGGTTCTTCACACATCTAGATCATTCTCAACCTTCAGCTTTCAGCTTAAATTTCACCCTCTGAAAGAGACTTTCCTTCACTTCCCCATCTATATTGGTCCCTTCCTTCCTTCTTCCTGATTCCTTGCCACCCACCAAATTAGTGATGAAAGGACAACAACAATACTTAGTGGCTGACATGAGGAGGTATTATTGTTATCACCATTTTGCAGACGAGTGAGCTGAAACTCAGAGAGACTAAGCCACTTTCCCAAAGTCACACAGCCCGTAAAAGAAGACATTGGGATTTGAACCCAGGTTGGGTGATCCCATAGTCCATAATTTTAACCAGTATGTTCTAGGTTTTCTACTTACTATAAGTATTACAGGTACTCATTTAGAAAACCAGGAAATGGAAGTGAGAATGTGGAAAAGAAAGAGAGCCCATGATCAGCTGCCTAGATGACTTCTGTAATATCTTTTCATTTACATCCTTCCAGACACTTATCTCTGCCAACGTTGAGTTTTCAAAGGGGTCCATGTAGTATAGTCTGTTTTATAACCTGCCTTTTTCACTTAACAGCATACTGAAAACTTCTTTCCGTGTCATCTTTCATTTCTGAGTAGTAGTAGCTGCTTCTACCATGTATCTCTTCTGGTCCAGGTACCCTGCTAAGCACATGACAGCTCATCCTCACAACAACGCTTTTAGGTTGTTCCTGTTATTATCCCTATTTCATAGGTAGAGGAAACTGAGGCTCAGAGATGTGAAATAACTTGCCCCAAGTCACACAGTTAATAAATTGCAGGGGCAGGAGTAGGAGGGCTCTATAGCTTCGGAACTCCTACTTAATAATTCTCTTCACTGTCTCATAAAGAGCTGAGTGTCCCTTTGATGAAATGATTGGGGGGTATTGGGGTGAAGAGAGGAAGAGAGATTGTTCCCTGCCTCCGGGGCTGCCCTGCTAGCATGGTTGGGGGTATGTGGGAGGGAGGGGCTGAGCATGAAGGGAATTGGGTTGGGTGAAAAAATACCTGGCAAATAGAGGATTTTCAATTGGTTATTTTAGGTAAAATAGCCCCTTTTAATACGTGCCTTGAGCTAGAACTAACCAAACATTAATTAAAGCAGAAGCAAGAGTTGTTATTTTATCTCCCATTGCTGATGAGTCCGGGTCTATTTTTAAAAAACCCACAATATCACACATTTACGTATGCTGCCAACTCTAAGGACTTTAAATGCCAGGTATGTTGGGCCACAGATGACAACTCAGGCCCCCACCTGGCCCACTGAGGCGAGAGACCCAGGCCCTTGGAACCCATCTCACTTCGGAACCAGCTAGTGGATCAGCAAATAGTAGGAACTTTAGAGAGGGCTCTGGCTACAGGAAAACCATACGTTTTGGTATTACGGGCTGGGCAGCAGGCAGCCAGCTATAAAAAGAGAATGGCTTCTTCTAAGAACTTAAACCCAAAAATATACGTGGAAGAAATCCCATTTTTAACACCAGTATGGTGCCAAATATTCCTTTGCGTCTAGGAACTCTGGGTAAGTGGTGCTTGGGACCTGAGAAGGTAAACCTTGAGAGATGAGGGCAGTGGCCCTGCTCCAAGCTGGACCCACTTTCAGCACAATGAAATCACACCATCAGAATTCGATGATCTGGGTTCACATTCAAGCTGCATCACTTGCTTTGTGACTTTAATTAAACATTTATCTATATGAACCTCAGTTTCCTCATTTATCAAAAGGGGATATGCCTGCCTGGCCTGAACAGAGTGATGGGGATTAGAAACATGGATATCAAGTACCTTCTGCAGTATCCAGCTCAGAGTAGGCACTCAGAGGATGGTGGCTGCCGGGTGGTTAGTACGTTTGGGCAAAGCGAAGTTCTTGCTTCTTCACATTCTCGTCCCACCTCCACACCATAGCACAGGCTGTTCCTATTTCAGAAAATGCTTAAAGCCTGCCTGCCTTGCATATTCCAATTAGATAGCCCCTCTTCCATGCCATCTTTCCAGGTTTTTCCCAGTTGGACACGGCTTTTTCCCCCTCTGCACTTCCTTATCACTTGATCAGTGATTCTCCATGCTGTTCACCCCAGCTGAGGTATCACAGTTGCTTTTGTGGTGGTCCCATTCTTTCCATTAAGTTGATTTCCTTGAGAAGAAAATTCTTAGGTATTTCCTCTCAGGCTTGGTACATAGTCAGTCCTCACTCAACATTGTGTCATCATTCATTTATTCAGCGTATGTTCACTGAGCACCTACTATGTACCCAGCGCTATGTGAGGTACCAGGAATATAGCAGTGAATGACACAGATAAGACCCCTGCCCTCACTGAACTTCTATTTTAGTGGAGGGAGACAGATAATCTAAGTGAATAAACCGATCAATAAATGAAATATAATTATATAAAGATCACTTTAGACTTTGATAAGTGCTATGAAGAAAAGGTAACAAGTAAGATGAAAGAGATATAGGTGGCAGAGACAATTCTTAGAGTGGTATATGTGAGGAGGTGACATTTGAGCATAAAATGAAGGGTAGGTGGAGACACGTTTGGGACAATTTCAGGGAGGTGAGCTCCAGGCAGAGGGAACAACAGTTGCAAATGTCCTGAGGTGGGGAAGAATTTGGCGTGTTCTAGGAACTACGAGAAGTCCAATGAGGCTGGAGCAGAGCCATAGCAGGAAAGATGGTACCTGAGATTAGAGGTGGGCCAGATCAGACTGACCTTGGTAGGGCATTTGGAATTTACTTTCTAAGTGTGACAGGTTTTACGAGAGCTGGGGAACAGCATGATCCTATTTACAGTTTAAAAAGATCCCTCTGGCTATTGGGTGGATGTGAGTTATACAAGGAGAAGAGAAGAAGCAAACAAATGTGATACTAATATCTAGTATCTAGAATGTTATCTGGGACTATGGGGGGTTGATTGGACTTGATGAACTGGAGGTGAGGGTGAGGGAAAGAGACAAGTCAGAAATATCTACCTGCTGTGTGGTTTGAACAGCAGGGTTCAAATGGACAGTGCTGCCATTTCCTAGATGAGGAAGATGGAGAAGCATAAATCAGTTACATTCGGGGGAGGGACTGGAGGTTTAGATTTGGCAGTTGTCAGCATCTACAGAGACAGGTCACAGGACTGGAGGAGACCACCTAGGGCAAGAGTGTAGACAGGGATGAGAAGAGGGGTGAGGCCTGGGTTCTGGGCACAACCAGAGCTTGAGATTAAGCAGAAAGGAAAAACCAGCACAGGATACTAAGGACCAACCTGCAAGGTGGGAGGAGACTGAGGAGAGTGTGGGGCCTAGAGGCTAAGAGGAGTGTTTCCAGAAGAAACCATCATCATTATCATCATCATCATCATCATCATCATCATCGTCATCGTCATCATCACCATCATCACAGGTGACATCTTGAGGCTTGCTATGTCTGTGCCAAGTGCAAGACATGACTTATTGAATTCTCACAATTCACGAGATGGAATTCATTATCTCCCTTTTCAGGTGTGGAAAACAAGATTTAGAGAGTAAACCAAGGAACTAGTAAATTTTAAAAAACGAATGAATCGATCCATCTCCATTCTTTTGCACACTGTGCCTACACTACGCTCCCATAGCCTACCTAAATGGAAAAACAATAGGGACGGAAGACCACCCCTCTTGGACACAAAGCTCTGCAAGTGCTGGAAGATCACGCTAGCTTACAGAGCACTGGGCTTTCCTTGGAGCTGGTTGTCCCGCCGACCCAGCGCCCTCCCCCTGGGACTCACCATAGGAGGCCAGGGCCCTCCCCCTGCTGCAGTGCTGGAACACAATGACCGGCAGCTGAGGCAATTAAAATGAATCACTCCAGCTCTGCCAGGGAAGCGCTCAGTGATTTGCAGCTGGTGACAAATGAGATGATTTGCCACCATAGACACAGCGTCTTGGATGAAGTGGCCTTATCAGTGGAATTGTTGCATTTGGGCAGAGCTGTGTACCCTGGTCTAGGAACCCCAGTGCCCGGTACCAAGTGAACCTCTCTCTGAACATAGCTCAGCTCAATAATTAGTCAAGATGGACTTTTTTTCTCCCAGTAAGGTAGAGGCGGGCCATCTGAGCCTCTGCCTTCACACCCCTGTTTCCATTTCTTTTTAAAAATAGCCATTTGAAGCAGATGACAAAGGGAAATAGGTTGAGCTCAGTGACCTCTTGAGCTCAGCTGAATAAAGGCACACAGGAGGTATCCCTTCTGTCCCCTTCCTCTTGGGGATGGCAGGACATGCTTTTGAAAT
The DNA here is from genome assembly GCF_020826845.1 of Diceros bicornis minor. Classification (NCBI taxonomy): domain Eukaryota; kingdom Metazoa; phylum Chordata; class Mammalia; order Perissodactyla; family Rhinocerotidae; genus Diceros; species Diceros bicornis. The sequence goes on from NC_080740.1 coordinate 70,312,204, forward strand.
AAAGAAGAATGTTCGTATCCAATTCCTTGTCAGAGGTGTCCTGGAGAGGAGGTTGATGGGATCAAAAGTCGGTTGCTGTTTGATAACTTTCCACTCCCTACACCAGCCCCAAGGATCTGCTTCCTGAAGGCCCCTGGCCCTGGTACCTGCTCCCGCATCTCCAGCCAGGTCATTGCTCCTCACACTGTCTGCATACCTCCATCCTGAAATGCTTACTCTGTGCCAGGCACTGCGTTACATGCTTCCTTTGTATTTTCTTTTTTAATTCTGAAGAATACTTTTAAGATGACTACCGCTATTACTCCATGTAGTAGAGAAACAAGCAGAAAGAGATTTGGTGACTTGCCGCAAAGTCATACAACCAATAAGTAACGAGGCAGGGCTCCATCCTGTTGTGTCTGACCCCTGAGCCGGCTCTCTTGACCAATGTCCTCTACTTTCTCCCTGAGGAGAGAACAAAAGTAATTGTCAAATGAATCACTGCAATGTTATCTGGTGTTTGTTGTTTGTGTGGAGGTGCTAATAACAGGATAGAGGATAAAGAAAATTCTTGACTACTGTTGCATATTAGCGCAGATCAAAGGTCTCTGAGGTTCACAGTAGGATTGAGAGCAGGAGTCAGCAAACTACAGCCCACAGGCCAAATCCAGCCTTCGCTTTGTTTTGTCATTAAAGTTTTATCGGAACACAGCCACATGCATGTGTTTCCCTATCGTCTATGGCTGCTTTCACACCACAACAGCAGAGGCACGAGTACAACAGAGACTGTAAGGCCCGCAAATCCTAAAATATTTACTGCTTGGACTTTTACAGAAAAAGAAAAGACCAAGACCAATCCCCAGTCTAAAGCAACAAATCCAAGCTGTGAGATTAGAAGTACACATAAAAAAGCCTGCAGTGAATTCTAACCCATGACCAGGACAGGAAATGCCTAACTGCGTGTCTTGTTAACAAAAGAAAAAAAACATCATTTGTAGGAAGAGACAGCTTGTAGCCCACATCTAACTCCCAAAACCATGTCAGAATTCATGTACCCAGGAGGCACGAACTGTCATCTGAGTGTTTTCCTCTCCCTCAACCTCTGCTCCCATGGATCACCAAATCCTATCACTTTCATCTCTTCATCTCTTCACTCAGCCTGCCACTCCCACTTTCTGTGGGCTCTGTTTTAGTTCAACCCATCATCATCTTTGTTAATCAATAAATACCATAAGTAATGGTCATGGTAACGAATAATTACAGCCGCGTGGTTAGAACTGTAATAGCAGAATGACCGTGGTATAAGGGGAAAACAGAAGGGGTTGCTCAGTGCTCTACTGGCAAAAGTTGGCAAGTTTACAGAGGACGTGAAACTCCACTAACCCCTCCTTTTTACGTCTGTTACTGTGCCTTCTCCCACTCCCACACCTATTCTGCTTGGCAATCTCCTACTCATACTTCAAAACCAAGCATAAGCTTCTCCTCCTCGGTAACATTCTCTGACCTCTGCCAGCAGGGTAATTAGCAAGCCTTTCTGTGTTCCATTCTTACTTGTCACATAATTAAGATAGTACTATAATTACTGTTTATGATATTTATGTAAGATGGTGATGATGGCTTTACCAAGTGCTTACTATGCTCCAGACACTGTGCTAAGCACTTTACAGAGAATCAGGGTATCTGACTCAAAAGCCTGTTTTAATCACTAGGCTACACTGCCCTCCCATCTTCTCCATGGAAGGGGGAGACTGTGGTGTATTCACCTCTATCTCCCCAAAGCCCAACAGTGCCTGCCATACAAGTAATGCTCGTAAAATGAATGGATAAATAGTATGATACACATGTATCTAAAGGTTCCTGTCCCTTGGTCATTCAAATACTAACCTAGGTACTGCTGTAAAGAGATTTTGAAGATGTAACTCAAGTCCCAAATCAGTTGACTTTAAGATATAGAGATTATCCAGGTGAGCCTGACCCTATCAGATGAGCCCTTCAAAAGCAGAGTTTTCTCCAGCTACTGGAAGTCAGAGAGATTCAAAGAATGAGAGGGATTTGCCAGGCTGTTGCTTGCTTGAAGATGAAAGGGGCACATGATGAGGAATGCAGGCAACCTCTAGAAGCTGAGAGCAGCTCCTGGCTGACAGCCAGCAAGGAAACGATGACCTTGGTCCCACAACCACAAGGAGAGGAATTCTACAAACAACAAGTGAGCTTGAAAGAGGACTCTGAGCTCCAGACGAGAACCATAGCCCCAGCCAACACCTTGATTTCAGCCAGGTGAGCCCCTGACTGGAGAATCTAGATACCCTAACTCAGACTTCTGACCTCCAGAACTATGAGATGATAAATGAGTGTTATTAGAAGCTGCTACGTTTGTGATGGTTTGTTCTGCGGCCATAGAAAACAAATACAAACAGCTTTCCCATTCTGTGGAGTGGATGGTGGTGGTCAGACTGCTTTCTGTGGATGCCAGAGGTTCACTGAGCTTGACAAAAAGTGAGTGTTGGCTGTGATCCGGCATCATGGAGGCATCATGGGTTGAGGAAGTCCATGCCCATCTACAAGTGAATCAGAATTTGGTTAGGAAGGTAATGTTCCATGGTGGATGGAGTACCAGAAGGGAAATATGAAGTCCTGGTTCCTAGTCCCAGCTCTGCCATTGCTTCATTGTGTGACCTTGGGCAAGTCACTTTACATCTCTTAACTGTAGTTCTTTCATCTCCAAGATGGAGATATTCATCCCTCTCCCATCCAACCCATAGGACTATAAACAAAGTTCAAGTAAGATAGAGGGTCCAACAAATCATCTCCCATCCACCCCATAGGACTATAGGACTATAAATGAAGTTCAAGTGAGATAGAGGGTCCAACAAACCATAGAAATTGTGGCCAATTCTGAAGGAACATAAGGGATTCCTCAATCAACCAGGGAGTTTTGGGAAACAATATGCCAAGTTACAAGACTAATAAAATTCAGGTGACTAGGCAGACCTCCAAGGGGTTCAGATCACAGCTGTTCCTTCCCTACTAAGAAAAGTGCTGCTTTGCCCTGTGGCTCCCTGGGACAATAATCATCATCATAAAAATAATGTCTCGTTTCAACAGCACTTTTCAAAATGCTTTCCCCTCTGCCATTTTAATTCCAATAGCTTGTGATAGTTAAAGGAAAAGAATGGACTAAGAGTTTTACTAGTTCTGAAAGTTTTGATTTCTCACCGTGAAGTAGGGTTGGTGTCACCCATTATACAGAGGAATAAGACTGAGACCCAGCGGGACAGGCAACTGGCCACGGTTATGGGGCTGGTCAGTGAAAGAGCAAAGGCTCTCATTCCCAGTCTCAGCCTCCAATAACTCCAGCTCCCTGCCTCTGCTGTGGCTGGGAAAATTCAGAGTTCTTGGATCGAGGCCCAGCTTTGCCTGTACCAGGTCTGAACTGAAGGTGGGGGATTGCCTCACACTCAAGTCCCCATCCGGTGGATCAGATGCACATGAAGCATTTGGAATCGGGTCACATTTTGAAGATCCTCTTCCCCCAGACCTCCAGTTATGCCACAGATGACAGTTGCTGGCTGTTAAGCAACAGACTCTTTCTTTGGTCTCTTCATTAAGTAGGTGGGGATGTGGGGAATACCGTACAGGGTAAGCTGCTCTCAACACCCAGCAGATGAATATTAATTAAAGGAGAACAGGGAAGAAAGAGCCATAGGCCTGGAGCTTTCTTGGGAGGACTTTGTGCTTCACTGGATGATCCCCAACTTGGGATACCACAGCTGGGTCTCTCAGTCCAGTAATGTTGGAAAAGGAGGTAGCCATCCTGAACACTTGGTTTGAAGTCATGGACTCCAGATATCCTGGGCCATAAACAGGTTTGGGTTCTCCTGGCCCCGACCCTGAAAACTATTCTTGGTCTTTAGAATCCAATGTGCACAGACCTGCCAGGTTATGAGAGAGGCGGCATTCATACAGTCACTTGTTAGTGAAGGCTACTGTGTGCTAGGGGCTGGACATACAACACTGCATGAGAGAAATATAAGGTTCCTAGAGCTTATGGTCTAGGGGAACAACAGACAGTCAAACAGTCACAGAAACAGATGTCAGATTTCAACTGTGATGTGAGCTGCATGGGGCTCTGAGGGTCTTAACATTTGAATGCTGAAAAAGTGATGACTAGGATGAGGTCTGAAGGATGAATAGGGTAGACGCATTGATCAGGGGAAAGAGCAGCATGTGATAGGGTGAGAGCCTTTTGGGTATGAAGGACAAAACAGAACCCAGTGCAACCAGAGTATAGAAAGCATATTGTGGGACGGCATTGGAGAGCAAAGCAGGGGCCAGACCACACAGGGTCTTGAGGGTACCAAAGAGTTTGAATTTTATTCCAAGTGTAAGAGGAGGGCTTTCATGGGTCTTAAGCAAAGAAGAAACATGATACAATTAATATTTTTAAAAAGATCACAGGCTGATTGTGGAGAACTGATTAGGCAGAGGAATGGAAGGATAGCGGGCTGAATGGAGGCAAGAAGTCTAGTCACATGCCATTGTGGTCATCCAGAATTGGAAAAGAAGTAGCAGCTTCACACGGGCCTGGACACTTGTATTTGCCACATCCTAAGGTGAAAAGAGCACTGGACTGGATTTCCAAAGACTAGTGTGATTTTGAGTTCAACAGGGTACTAGTCTTAGGGTGTCAGGGCAGTGATTTTGCCTCTATGTATCTCATTTTTCTTGACTGCCTAATGGAAGCCATGCATCCCGGTCTACCTATAAGTTCAAATCACAGAATCTCAGAGATGGGAGGAATGTGAGGAGAAGCAGTTGGTCTCTGGCCCCACATGATGCTTGACCCCTCCTCTGTCTTGCTTGTGTACCATGCACTTGGTACCATGCAGCACCAAGAGTAGGCACCAAGTACAACATCTCTGTAAATGGTCCACCACTTGAACATTTTCAGAAATAGCGAAACTCACTCTCACCCCCAGGATAGTTGTTGTTGCACTACCCTGCCCATCAAAAATATCTTCCTCGTATTTAGTTAGTGTTTGTTTCTTGGAACTTCCACCAAATGCTCCTAAATTACGTCACATGGTACGAGCTTCATGTCAGCACTTCAGTAAACACATCTCTCCAAGTCTTTTCTTCTGGTAAAATGTTCCCTCTTCCTGAAGCTGTTTTTCATGTGACATAGCTTTGCTCCACTCTCCTGGTCTCATTTCTTTGAACAAGCCTCTTATTTCCCTCTTCATGTGAATCATCTACGAACATTATTTTCCATATAGCAAGGAATAACAAGTATTTGTTGGATTTCTTGGAGTGAGCACTGTCTGCCTAGAGTGAAAAGAAAGTCTCCAAGAAACTGAAACAAAGTGGAGATCACAGGAATGAGGGAATAACACAGATATGGTTGACCAGGGTTTTAAAAACAGTGTAGAACAATCAAGCAAGCCAGCAGTATGCTTGCTTGTCAGTATGATTTAGGATTCTTGAGTTTCTTTATCTGTAAAACTCATGGGTTGGATTGGTGACTTCTCTGGCTGTTAAGTATTAGGTTCTAGTTAAGCACTGTCACCTGTTGAAGGCTGTGAGCTTGAGCTGTCTAAGCATGCGTTAGAAAGGGCTTAAAGGTACCATAGCTCCAGGATAACACTTCCTTAATAAAATGAGCAGGATGGAAAGAGAAATGGAATGCAAATAACTTTATCACTGTATGTTTCAGCATGCTTTGATGCCATGTCCACCACATAAAATCATCCCCCTATGACATCTAAATCATTTTGTAGTATCTTTGGAAAGCCCTGGACTTGGAAATCTCCTAGACAAATACGAAAGATTACAGTGGAACTCTTGACTTGTCCTGTTTCTGTTCATTGTTTTAGGCAGAAGAGAGGAGAATAGGACAATAAGATCAAGGATAAATTTCTCACCTGATGTGTGACTGTCATATTTGCAATTTTAATCTGGAGCAAAATATCCTTTGTCTTCTATTTCAGCCCAATTCTCTTGCTCTGTGGTGGGGGAAGAACTGTGCCTGTGTTCAATGGCGACATTCCCCAAAGTGGCTAGAATGCTGCTGTTCTCATTTATTTCCAATATGTCCTCCCTTCCCTTCCTGCAGTTCATCACTTTGGTGGCCTTTGCCAGCCAGAAGGGCAATCTGAAAACGTCTCTGGGCATGATCAAATGTGCCCATCATGTGTGTAAATTCATTTGCGTTCATATATGTATGCACAAACATTTGGCGTACTATATATGTAACTGCATGTAACAGAATGTTTATTGTGTGTTTGTAATTTTGTGGGCATGTGTTGATATATCTGTGTCTTTGTTGGCATGTGTCTTGATGTATATGTATGTGTGAAACTGAGTGTGAATAGGTACCTGCAGGGCTTTGTCACCCCTGAAGGTCAGCAACCCCACAGGTCTTTATCCGTGATAAGGAACAAAATGAGGAGGAGAATGTCTCTGACATTTGAATTCTCACATCTTGCTGACAGAGGAGAAGGGTGCAATAGGGCATGACAGCTGTGTTGACAGGGCTCAGGCTGGCCCTCGGCCCCTCCACATAGCCTTCTGCAATTGATGTCTGTGCTTCTGACATCTCTTCTCTTTGGCCTTCAGGTCCCTGTCTGGTCGCATCGTTGGTGGCGTCTGGTGGTTCTTCACCTTGATCATCATCTCTTCATATACAGCCAACTTGGCCGCCTTCCTGACTGTGGAGAGGATGGTGTCTCCCATCGAGAGTGCCGAGGACCTAGCGAAGCAGACGGAAATCGCTTACGGAACGCTGGAAGCAGGATCCACTAAGGAGTTCTTCAGGGTAGGGACATCTCTTGTCCCAAGGCACTTGCACAAAAGAGAACCACTACTGTCATCAACATATCCTTCTCCTGAAAGAGCATGAGATTACAGGCAGTCAGGGCAACAGCTTAACTGAGTGTAAGCTAGGGAAACTCAGAACATTTCTGAGCTTTCTACAGATCCCTGAGAAATCTGCATTTCCATATTTATGAAACCTCAAATCTCTTGAATTGAATTAAGCTCCTTCCATATGCCAATCTGTGCCAAGTTCTCCGAGGACTGCAAAGGATATGACGTATAATTCCCTCCCTGCTCCTGCAAGGACCTTACCTCTAGTTAGTAATTGATTAGGAACAGCTAGGGACAAGGTCCAGACCTGATGGACTTTACGTTCCCTTCTTGGAGACCTGATGCATAAGGAGACGGTATATGGGAAACAGTGACTGGATAGGTGATCTATTAAACAGTGCCAGGAGAGGGAAAATGTGAAGTGGGAGTGGAGGTGGTGGAGAAGTCTGTGGCTGGAGGCAGCGAGTGAAGGCAGAGGAGCAGGGAGCTTAGCAGCCCAAGCGTAGGGTCAGCCAGACCTAAGGTCATAACCCGCCTCCATCCTTGACTCATTCTGTGGCACTTAGCCTCTTTGACACCATTTCCTCATCTATAAAATCAGAAGAATGTCTATCTCCAAGAGTCATTATGAGATTAATAGGGATGAGGCATCTAGAATACAAGGGAAGCAGAGAACAGTGAGTGGAGGCTCTGTTTCCCATGAGGACTTCAGGGAGGCGCAGGCATTTCAGAGCCATCTTGAAGGAAGGGTAGGGATTATAGCCACGGAAAGATAAGCCTGTAAACATTTCTAGACATCAGGCAACGAGGTCAGACCTGGGTAGGCTAATCACATTCTAGGCAAAGGGAACAACTTGAACAAATGCCCAGAACCAGGAAAACCTGTAGTTTCCTGGACGTTAGACATGTTCATCCTGGGAGTTGAACAAACAGCACATGGAACTACCATATATTGATCAAATAAAAATAATAAACAATTACTACCACTTACTTAGCGCTTACTGTGAATTGAGTCCCATGCTAAGCACACCCTACATGAATTATCTCATTTAATCCTCTCATTAGAGGTGTGTTAGGGATTTGTTGTTCCCATTTTATAGGTAAAGCTGAGAGAGGTAAAGGTAATTGCCTAAGGTCACACAGCTAATAAGTGGCAGAAGGAGAATAGAGAGCAAATCTCTGCATTGCCTCAGGCAAGACAGTGGGGATGCTGTGCAGACCCACTGGTTCTCACTGCAACTACCCAAAGCAAACTCCAGGTCCTGAGTGAACCCACGGGATGATGTGCTCAGTTCCCTGATCATGGCCTCTGCGTTCTGTATGACAGGCAGGAAAGGGACCAAAGTCTTAACCAGGGCTGATCCAGGCTCCAAGGCTATAATCATCCAGAAGGTAACTTAGAGGTCCCTTGGTCATAGTGTCATTTTAGAGAGAGACATAACTTGTTTAAGCTTACCTATCCAGTTAGAAGAAAAACTACTTGTAATCTCATTACAATTCTCTGACATTTTTAGCCTGCAGCCAAAGTGCAAAGGAGATGCCTGATATTTGTCCATAAAGCCAGTCCTGTGTCCCAGCCCCTGCTGATTCAGTGGAGGAACCACTCAATTCACTTACCCATTATAAACCTATGGGCTCATCCCCCATATATTAGCGTGTCACGGTCTCCAAAGCCCTTTCACATCCATTGTCTCATTTATGTTTCACCTATTATCTACAGCAGAACAGGGATTATGGTGTCCACTTTGTGGATAAGAAATTGAGATGCAAGGAATTCATCAGCCAGTGTCAAGGGTGGGTACACAATCTGAGCATCCTCATTCCAACCCAAGTATTCTTGATGCTGAACCACACTGTCCTAATGGGGTAGTGTCATTAACTGACGAATGTTTTTTAAAAGATTACTCAAGTTACCAGATAAGCCTATGGGCAAGTCTAGTCTAACTTTCCCTTTTATAGTTGAGGAAACGGAGGCCCAGGAAAGAACATGGGCATACGCTAGCTAATTAGAGGCACAACTAATTAAGACTTCTAAGTTCTCTGTTACTGACTATGTCAATTGACATATTTCTGTCTCTTGTCCACAGCACAAAGTTAGGAATCTAGAATCGAAGCAGTTGGTATTCTACAAGCTCTGTGTCCTAACCAGGCCCACTGCATTGGTGGCAAATAAGTTGTAGTTCATGTACTAACAGACTGATCAGTAGTGGTTACCTAGAGTTCTTTGTTGAGAGGGATGATGATGTCACATCTGGGCTCAGTATAAAAGAATTCCTTGGTTGATATCAACATCTACCATATTTAGGAAAGTACCAAGCCAGCCATGTATGTATTGGGCATTCCTACCCTACAGTAAAACTTGAAGAACTGGCATAATTATCAGTAGTGATTGCACCACTTATAGAACACCTACCATGTGGCAGGCACTGGGTTACGCATTTGACCTTTGTTCTCAGATAATCTCCATGGCAACACTGTGCAGTGTGTACCATCATCATCATTGTCAGGAGAGGAACACTGAGGTTCAGAAAGTTCTCACAGCTAGTAAGATATAAAGCCTAAAATGAGGGAGGAAGCTGGTTGCCGCGGAAACTAGGTATACAATCAGGAGACCAGGTTTTTACTCCTGGCTCTGTCACTAACAAGCCACATGCCATTGGACAGTGCACTGCCACACTGTGGGCCTCAGTTTCTTTACATGTAAAAAGAGAGCACTACAAGATATGTCCCATGAGCCCTTCCATCTCTGTGACTCTGACCTTGAGAATTATCCCACCAGGACTTTGGTGGGTGGGTGAACTATGTCGCCTACCACGCCCATAAGGCAGAAGAAGGGAATAGTGAGACAAGAATTCTTCTACCACAGTCTCTGAAAAATCTGGCTTCTAGTCCCCACGGCAGCCCAGAGCTTCTTGGCAGCCCTAACCCAGAGTCACTTAATCCTCCATTGACAGTTTAACTAAGATGTGTGGAGGGCCGTGGGAGCTGCAGATGATAGGAGAGATCCAAGAACAAATACCCCGAGTATGTTTCCAATCTTCCCCGCCACTCATGCTGCCTTGGCATTCCTGGAGATTAGATTTTCCTGATAGTCCACTCCAAGTGACTGTGAACACAGCCTTGGCATTTGGGGCACTGGGGTGAGGCTGAGAGGACATATTAATTTCTGCATACCATTGCCCAGAGGGCTTTTCAGCTCTGCCTGTCAGCAGCCCAGTCCCCTGCCGTGGCCATCCTGTCAGGTCAAATTGCATCTTGCAATTGCCCTGCTGTGTGTTTTGTTGGTTTTGTGCCCGGAAGATCATCTGCAAATCTGGTCACGGCTGAATTTGTACATTTCCCTGCTTCCTGTGAGAGAACATTCCATACATTGTAGATGCCATGATTAGTTCTGGGTGTCGCTTCCTCTAACTTTAAAATCATCCCTCTCTTTTCTCCTTTCTTCCTTCTTCTTTCTCACATTGACGTTGTTGCTTGAACAATGAATGTATCTTCATGTAAAGATTAGATATTTCAAACTAGCAAGGGACTCAAAGGTGACCATGCCCAAACTCCTTATGGAGCAGATGGGGAAAGTTAGGAGCAAAACTAAGACTAGAACCCAGGGCTCCTCACTCTTAGTCTAGGGTCCTCTCCAGATGGTAAACCAGACTGTGAAACAAATCCTCTAGTTTATCAAATTAGAGACTATTAAAACTTAAGACTTACTCTATCAAATGCCTCCCTGCAATTCTTAGTAACTATCTCCATTAATTTTCCTTAAGACCTAGAATTTTCCTGGGCCCAAATATCTCTATAGATCAGTTGGCTCAAACAACAACTTAATTACATTATTAATATTTTGCCAACACTTGATGTGATATCAAGAAAGCAAACCTGATATTTCTGTGCAAAGAAAAATGACATATTGCATGTATAGTGATAGTTTTATACTAAATAAATCTGTAATCAATATATCAACCACTAGATTATATAGGTTGCATGACTCTAGTAGTAACTGTCTTTAAAAAAAATAGTCCCTTGTATGTGTTTAACATTTGTCCATTTACGAAGCATTTTCAAAAGCCAGACATCAGTATCCCTAAAATACACCTACCTGTTGGGGAAAGGACACCCTTTAGGAAGAGCATCTTAGATGAGAGGGTTGATTTGTGGTGCTGGATCGTGGGCCCTAACTAGGAGCCTACTATGTGCAAGGTTAGACTCTGCAAAGGACCCACAGATGGGAAGACGTCCCCTACCCTCAGATGGCATCCACATACTTGAGACCTGTGCACAAGTAGGGATGCCTCTCAATCCTAGCAGCCAAGCCTGGCCATCCAGTGAGTGCATGGACACTGTGTCCTAGAGGAATATCAGTCCTCACAATACTCTTTCTCAAAGTGAGCGCCATACATGCCATACAGATCAGAATCACCTGGGAACTTCAGAACATGATTTATTCTAGGCTCCACACCAGACCTGCTGGATCAGAATCTCTGGGTTTTGAACAGGTGGATCTGCATATTTACAATCTCTGAACATGATTCTTGTAACCACTAGAGTTTGAGAACTATTGTCCTGGGAACTGAAGTAGTCTCAGAATATATAGGATTTGCTCTGGTCTGTGAAATGATGAGCAGGATGTGGCTGGAGAGAATCAGCCTATATTAAGTGGAGTAAAGAGCCTAGGCAAAGTCAGGAAGGAGGGCCGCCAGTGAGCTCAGGAGGAAATGAGGAAAGCAGTTTGGCTAGATCTAGAAGCTTTTGAAATGTAAACAGACAACAATATTAGGTCCCAAGTTATTAGCTTTATCAGTCAACAATTTACATTCTGAGGGCAGGTCTTGTAATATGGGATGACTGGAACTTGGCACACGTTCTCCATAAATTTTTCAGTGATGTCCTTTAATAATGAAATTAGATTCCACTGATTGTCAGCTCTCCACTTCTTCTGGGCTATATGAGTATGGCCTTATTGAACAATAGATAGGTTCTTTAATATCTTTAAAACCCAGACAGGGCCCCAGTTTCTTAACTCTCCCCGTATTTAAGAGGAATATAATTATTCCAGCAGTAATTAAAAGATTCTGAGCTATCCTGTTCATTCTGTATTTGCAAGATATTTGTACTTTGGAATCTACTGCTACTAATTAGAGGCTCTTATTTTGCAATCACTCATAATTTGTTTCTTCCTGAGCTAATCTCGCTCATGAATGTGTGATCAAGCTACACTCAGCTCTTCATTAGTGTGTATGCCCACCTCAATTCCAAGCACAGCCAGCACTTAATTCCACCTTTGTTCCTGTCCCCTGTCAGAGGTCTAAAATCGCCGTGTTTGAGAAGATGTGGACATACATGAAGTCAGCGGAACCATCAGTTTTTGTGCGGACCACAGAGGAAGGGATGATTCGAGTGAGAAAATCCAAAGGCAAATATGCCTACCTTCTGGAGTCCACCATGAATGAGTACATTGAGCAGCGGAAACCCTGTGACACCATGAAGGTGGGAGGTAACTTGGATTCCAAAGGCTATGGCATTGCGACACCCAAGGGGTCCGCCCTGAGGTAAGTAGCCAAGATTTGCTTCCTTGGTACTCCCTCTCCCCTCCCTATCTCAGGAATGAAGCTGCTGTGTCTGCCACGTGGCTCCAATACCACAGTGCGAGCTGTCAAGAGGGCTCTTCTTGGACACCTGTGGGCCTGGAAGATTCCAGCCACCTGAGATCTTCAACCCTGAGGTTGGAAATTGACCCGGGGGCCTCAGCTTGCTATGACTGTCGCTGCCCATGTGTTCTTCCCCACACCTCGCCTTACCCCACCAAGTGTTAAACATCAATAAGCGTTGTGTTTCTGTCGTGTGATCTGTAACGCACCATCCTTTACCAGACACCCCTGCATCCAACTAGGCCGTGAACAGGGTTCTCCAGCAACCTGGATTCTTTGACAGAAGGTGGTTTGTAATATTTATCTCAAAAGAAACATAAGCACATTGTCCAAATGAAAAATCAAGTAGTTTGAGTCCTTAGACTCTGGCTGTGGAAATCAAAAATAACACCGAATGAATAGCAGCACCTGTTCTTTCCTAGATACTGCTTTCTTTAGCAAGCAGAAACAGCAACAGGTAGTTCAGTAAAGAAGCAAAGTGGACTTTACTTTCCCGTAAAGAAGCTCTGGTATTCATTCCAAACAGCTAAGGTAAAGTCCTGTAGACTTGGAGTCAGAAGACCTAGATTTAATTCTGGAATGTACTACTGACTGTCTTACAGAAGGTTAGAGAAATCATCTCCTCAACCTTCAGTTTCCTCAACTGTAAGGAGAGGATAATCATCCCACCCCTCCTAGGTCCAAGGTGATTGTGAGTTCAAATGGGATAATCTATATAGAAGGTAATTGAAAACAGCACACTGTGAAGTCACCTGTGAGACATGATGTCAATTACATGAGGCATTAAATCATTTTAGGGAAGGATAGCGTTCAAGGAAAGGTGAGAAATGTTTACAAAAGGTTGCAAAAGGATAGAGAGCGATTCCTAGTCCATTTTGATGTGACATCTGGGGCCACATCTGCCTCCACTTCATTCTTTCATTTCAATAATATTGAGCCCTACAATGTTCTAGGCACAAGGCTAGGAGCTAGAGATACAATTTTGAGCAAGTCAGCCATAGTCCCTGTCCCCATAGAGCCACAACCTTGCAGGGAAGACAGACATAAAACAGATGATTACTGTTTAATGGTTCATGACAATTATGGCAGTCACTATGATAGTCTATAAAACGAGACCTAGAGAACATCTACCTCCAGCAATATGGCAGAACAAAATCCCCACTATAAAACACCTAGATATGGGAGGCCGGCCCCGTGGCTCAGCAGTTAAGTGCGCGTGCTCCACCACTGGCAGCCCGGGTTCAGATCCCGGGCGCGCACCGACACACTGCTTGTTCGGCCATGCTGAGGCGGTGTCCCACATACAGCAACTAAAAGGATGTGCAACTATGACATATAACTACTGGGGCTTTGGGGAGAAAAAGGAAAAAAAAAAAAAAAAGGAGGAGGATTGGCAATAGATGTTAGCTCAGGGCTGGTCTTCCTCAGCAAAAAAAAAAAAAAAAACCTAGATATGCCAGATAAAGATATAACAAATAGGCTTTTAAATGCAAGTCAGGAAATCACTAGGCCAAAAAGGAAAAAGGAAATCAAAACCAGAGTGAAAAGCATAAGTTGATTACTCTGATGCTGCCCTAAGCAGGGCAGTTATAAATTATGTGACAGTCTACATGAGCAAGAGTCAGAAGTACAACTAAATACATAAAAGTAATCAAAAACATTTTTAAAAGAAAAAGACACTATCATGAAAGATCAGACATATTTGGAAAATGCCAATTAGAACATACAGAAGTAAAGAAAAAAATGTAGTCATTGATGTAAAGTCTCAATGGAAGGGTTAAACAGTAAATTAGACCAAGTTAAAGAGAAAATTACTACACTGTGGAAAACAAAAATTGGAGAAAATTCCCCAGAATATCACACAGAGAGATTAAAAGATAGAAACTATAACAAAGAGGTTAAGAGACATGAAAGAGGAAAACAAAGTCCCGTGTACATCTTTTATGAGTTTCAGATGGAGACAAGAGAGGATGGAGCAGAGGCAATATTTGAAGGGAATTTTCCAGAATTTATGGAAAATATAAATGCTCAGATTCAAAAATCATGAGTCCCAAGCAGGATAAATAGATGAAAATCATCAGCTGATTCAATTGACACTGCAGAACAAGAGACAAAGAGAAGATCTCAAACATACCCAGAGATAACACAGTCCAATCTGGTGTGCAGAATGGGCAGGACATGGCCGAGAAGACTTTTCCAAGGTTGCTTTTCTTCAAGCTGAGATCTGACACATTAATAAGAGCTAACTAAGTGAAGTGAGGGGAGGGGAAGAGAAGAGCAGTCCAGGCAGAGAGAACAACATGCGCAAAGACTCTAAAGCAAGAAATCATGGTACAGTTGATGAACTACAAGAAACCAAGTGCTCCTGGGTCACAGGTAATAAAAAGGAGAAAAGGTTAAGCTGAGATTGGAGAATTAAGTAGAGAAGGATTTTGTAAAGGATTTTTGTCCTTATTTGAAGGGCAATGAAAATATATTGAAGAATTTTAAGTAATTGTCCAATAATTAGGAAATAAAGGTATCTGTAGGACTACAGACATAACTGAAAGTGACCTAGTGAAGGAAAACCAAATGGCCTGGTAATTTATCAATCAGGCATTTTTGCCTGGAAGAACTTAAGAGACTCTTTGTATAAGTTTAGGCAAAGTTCAAAGGGCATCCAGAAGATAGTGCTGGCGAAGAAGAGACTTTTATCTCAGAAACTTATAGAACATCACCCTAGAAAGGCCCAAAGTAGAGAATGAGTTCTTACGGGTCCAGGAACATTAATGATGCTGCGGTATTACAATTTACTGAAGGCTTTGTGAGTCAAGGACATCATTTGATCTAAATATTGGGATGTAAAGTTAAGAAAACAAGGTGCAGAGAGATGACACAATTTGTCCAGTCAAAAGAGTACTTCTGCCACCCCATCCCACACACAAGTGCCTGGAACAAGGTGACAAACAGAAAATATTGGATGTTTGAGTAACATGAGCCTAAAACTCAGGCCATCAGGCACTCAAATGACTTTCCACTATAATAAAGCTACCACTGAGTGAGTGCCTCCTACATGTCACACACTGTAGTATGTGCATTATCTCAAATAATCTTCATAACATCCCTATGAAGTACCATTATCCCCATTTAACAGATGAGGAAACAGAGGCACAGAATTAAAGTTACCCGACCAGGCTGACACAGCCAATAAAGAAGGAGTCGTATTTCAAGCCCAGGAGGTCTGACTACAGAGCCCTTACTCTAAGGGGTAACTTAGAAAGGATAACTTACTCTAATGCTGCACTGGGCTTTATGACTGACAGTGCCATTAAAGACAGGAGACTGGACTCAGGCCAGGTTCTTGGTACCTACCCATGGGCAAAACAATACCCGTCAACTCAAAAATCAAAAAGCAGACTTGCAGAGCCGAGAGCATCCACTCACCATCCTGAAGGCAAAAGATGATAGTGGATGTTCACTTCAATGAACTAAGTACCACTTCTTGGAGCAGTAACACTGCTTTTATGGGCTTCGTGTGCCCAACGATTCTTGCTGAAATAAATGTTGAAAATAATTCAATGCTGTAATAAAGATAAACCTAATTCTATTGCTTAATCTTTGCAAGACATAACAAGCCTGTTATTGATTTTGAAAAAAAAAAAAAAAAAAGCAAAAGAAAGGGAAAGAGAAATGAAAAGGAACATATTCCAAATACAAATTACTGATAGTTGATGTGCAAGTTGAGAATACCCAACTGAAGGCCACATGCTCCCAGGTCTCTCCCAGTGCTCCTTTCTCTCCAGTGGCAACCTTTACGAGGGTCATGGGGCTTCCTAACTCAAAAAGAAAAGATTAATGCTCATCCTAAGAGGGCCATGAGCTTCTGGCCTATGAAGATCCCTCTTCCCTCTATGAGATTCCGTTTCTCATCTCTGCATTAAAAGGAATCATTCTAGCAACCCATAGTTTAGAGGTTCCATGAAACACACCATTGCAAAATGGTTACAGAAAATATGAGTAACCACGCACACACTCCAGCTGTGATTCTATCATATCTCTGCCTCACGTGCTCCAGATGGTGCTGTTTCCCCAAGGCATGGTCAAATACCAAAGAGTTGTGGCAAACCAAATGCCACAGACACATGTGCCGGCTCCAGCACTCTTAGATCCACTATTGTGATCCCCGGAAACCGTTCTGCATGGCAGAGGTGGAAAATGAGGAGAAGAGCAAAGGAGCAGTACATGTGTCCTCTGGTCCCCATTGAGAAGTGGCTTATATGTGCTTAAAGATGATGTGACAGAGGGAATTGATTTTGTCTTCAAATTATTTAGAATCATAGAAAATAATTTTTAAAAAACTGTTCAGCTATTCACAAAGCTGTGAGCTCTTTAGAAGTGTTTACACTACTGAAAGCTGCTTCAGTACATGGCAGGCATTGGTACAAACTTCTCTTCTGCCCTGGAAAAGGTCGGACTTTTGCTGCCCTCACAGGCGGATGTGCTCCAGGCTTAATGCCTGTGCCTGCATGAAAAAAGGACCTCCCTGGCAGTCCTCCTCAACCACTTGGTCTCCATAAAGCCAAATCTCACCACACCTGCAGAGCATTCGCTCCCTTCTCAGGCTACTTAGAAAAAGTTCCAGGTTCCTCCAAGGCAGATCACCCAGCCCTGCCTCAGAAGGTCAGAGAACTGATAGCTAGGGCCCAAATGTTCCTCTATAACTTGCCAAGTCTACTTGGCAGAAGCCAGGCCAGAATCCCTACAGAGCGTTAAAAGGCTGTGTTAGTGACAGAATGGTGTTTTTGTCTCCTGCTCCAGAAACAAATACTCTGATAAAGTGAGGTGGTTCGATGCTTGATTTTCCATTTGGACAGGTGGTGTTTCTTTGAAACAGATGCTGTTTGTTGGATATCACTGCATGTTTGGGGTTGGGCGAGGGGCTGAGTTATGTTTCCGAAGCCCTTATGTTGTAGATAAAGACCTGCAAAGCCAATGCCGGTCACTAGGGAAAGGCAATTGGTAAATCCACTAATCATGATCTATTGCCCTTTTGTTGCCAACTAAATGCATCTGCTGGTCTGAACTGCAGTCTCTTTGCTTTATTATGATGAATTCTCCCTTCAGTTAGAGATGATGTGTTCAAATTTCCTAAGTAAGGGGGCATGGCCCATGTTTTACCAACCCAAGAAGGGATCCATACAAGATTGGCCCAAGTTAAAATCTCAACTAATGACTTTCCTTCACAAACCATCTACCAGGAGTTTAATGGATTTGCTAAGAGTTATACCCTAAGTAGGACATTGGCCAAAGTCTGGTCTTTAACTGTGACTGTGGTTATATGGAGTCTTCTCCAGTCTCTGTGATCATGACATGTTTGTCTTCTGTCATGTGTCTTGTCCATGCCAGACGTATGGGCCAAGGGGACAGGAACACCGTGCAGCTTCCTCCTGCAGTTTAATGGGCCCCTGGGAAGGTCTGAGACCCACTCCCTTTACTGTCCATTCAGCTTCACAGATTCCTTTCTGAATATCTTCTCCACACCTAGCACTGTGCACAATGCTTCAGGGAGTGGTGGTGAGCAAGTTGCAATCCCAGCCCCTAAATGTTGCATAATCAAGTTCAGCTCATGAGCAGAATTGCATAGATACCTATTATTCTATCCAATGACATAAGAGAGTCAGAAACACTCAAAAGGAGGAGAGTCAACATTTGAATGGAAGAATTTACAAAGGTTTTGTGGCAGAGGTAACATTCAAGATAGGCCTTAAAGAAATTGTGATAGATGAGAAGTGTGGAGAGGGTGCTCCAGATGGAGGGAACAGAGTGAGCAGAGGTGAGAAAACATAGAGCTTGTTTTCAGGAACAACAAAGGGTCCACTTTAACTAGAGAATTCATTAATAAGTAGGAATGATTGGTTGTGCTCATACTGTGAAGGATTTCAAATGCCTCTGTATTTTTGATTCGATGTCAATAGGAGCCATCGAAAGCCATTGACTTGGAGGCATCATGGATCAGACAGGCACCCAAAGGTTTTCCTGGCAGTGGTTTGCAACATGAATCAGAGAGAGGAGAATCACAAGCAGAGAGGTCATTTAGAAAGCTATTGTGGTCGTCTTGGTAGGAGATAATGAATGTGGTTACAGATCATAATGGGGTGTGGACAGATGGAAGAAGTGGTGGGCTCTGTGTTCATCACCAGTCATAACCTTTAAGACTTGGTAGTTTGGGAAAGAAGTCTGTTATGTGAGCTTTCTGGGACTTTTATGCTCCTAAGGCCTGACCAGGTACAGGGATTCTGGCAAAGACAGGAAATGGGCAGATATGGAGTTACCTCCCAAACAAAATTACTGTCACCTCCTCAATTTTGCCTCTGGGGTGCCTGGAAGGTTCAGAAAGGCATTGGGGGGAAGGGCACAGAACTTCTGGCATACAAGCAAGAATGGGGGCTACCAATCACCTTTTCTCTCTGCCTTCTGCACTAACTGTATCTTGCCTGTGTCTGGTTTTTTTAATCGGACTTAAGTTCAAGATTGCTCATCAACATTTTAGTTTCACTGGCATTCCTATTGAATATATTTTTCTCCCTTCACACAACCCTATGCTGGGAAATGTCTACTAAGAATTGGCATCTGGCTAAAGGACAGAGGTTAAAGCCAGACTCAGGGAGAAATATCACAAGGTTTTGTGGGGAGCATTCTCACTTCCAGGATAGGAGGGTCTTCTGGTTGCCCCCTCCACACTGGGACCATGTGACGTGATTGTATCTTTCAGCTGGCTCAGTGGGCATTTCTTGAACATCTGTTTTTTGCCTAACAGTGATCTGAGTGTTACAGAAGGCCATTAAGCAAGTTCTCTTGTAGAGAATCGCATTGACCCCAAATATAATTGGGAAACAAAGAAGCATGTGCCGTTTTGTGCGGTGTTGAATCTATTGCTCTAAAGAACCATTCCCTATCTTCAGTATGTATCAAAATTATCTAGACAAGCTGGTTGAAATGCCCCTTTCTAGACTGTAATTCCTGAGATTTCTGATTCTACAGGTTCAGGGGGATCCAGGAATGTGCAATTTTAATAAGTCTCCCAGGTGATTCTGTTATAGCTAGACAGCAGTCCACTTTGGGAAACAGGGCTAGAGCTCAGGGAAGAAAGACGTAGAAGTGGTCTCAGGAGGCAGCAGCTGGGAAAGAGAAGGAAGATGAATATGATGGGAGCGTGACAGGAAAACTGCACTGAATGATGTCAAAAACACCATACGTGGAGTCAAACAACTTCAATTCAAGTTCAAGGGCCATTACCTTACCAGCAGTTTGACCTAGCTTGGTAAGTCACTATAACTTTATGAGCCTCTGTTTTCTTTTCTGTAAAATTGGAACAATAATAATTCATTGCAGTTGCTCTGAGTTTTGATAAACTAGCATAAAGTGTTTGTCACAGAGAGTACTCATTAATGTTAATTCTTCACCCCAATCCTCCTATTAGACCTACCAAAAAGTCACTTTTGAGCCAAATAACTTATTTTTTCCTTCTTTGTGAAACCAACTATGTTCTTCAGAAATTCACATGAGCCCCAGCCTCCCCCCCACACTGGCTGCATTAGAAATAGAATGTCTCTCTCTGAGAACAATTTGTGGTCCTCCCCCACAGAGAACACACTAAAAAAATAAAACCCTGATATTTCTTTTTCTCCCTTCCTCCCACCCTTTCCCCATAGTGTAGTACTGGTGCAGGGCCCGCTGCTGAGAATAAATACAGTATGTCCCAGGGAAATGACAGTCCCTTTCAATTGGTCCTTGCCTCCTGATGGGTAGCCAGGGATGTTCGTTGTCATGGTAACCCCATGAACTCTGTGACCCAGGTCAGGCCTGATCAGAGACCAAGCTCTCTGAGAGGAGAGGCTGGATTCACCTGCATCCTCAGAAGAGCTGGAGAGAAAGGAAGAGAGGGAGGGAATGGGGAGAGAAAAAGGGAGAGAAAAAAAGGAAGGGAGGGACAAAGAGATGGAGGGAGGCAGAAAGAGAAAGACTGTGTGTGTGTGTTTGAATAGAGACTGGAGGTTTGCCAACAGAGAGTTGCATCAACACAGAAGCTTCTCAGGTCAGGACATGTGGGATGGATCATAGAGAGTATCCAGAAAGCCTCCTAGGAGACTGGCACGGTAGCCCAGTGCAAAAGTCCACGCGGGGTGGGGACGGGGATGACAAGGCTTGATTTAGCATTTTCGTGGTGATGATAAGACCAATTGTTAACACTTTTCCAGCTCTGACTCATCCCAGGCACTTCTATGAAATATTTGATGTGCATGAGCTTATGTAATCCTAACAACAACCTTGTGAAGGTAGTATTGTTTCCATCTGGATTGTACAGTTTGGGAAACTGAGGCATAGAGAGGGTACAGAACTTGCCCGAGATTAGCTGGCATGGAAATTGGAGAGCTGGATTATCAACCCAGGCAACCTGAGTCCAGGATCTCTTCTCAACCATTAACAAGAATGGATGTAAGGAGGAAAATTGTGAGGAAGCAATGATTATTCAGAGACTAAAGATCATTGACTCCCCTCCACCTCACCCCCCCCCCCCCACACACACACACATACAATTCGTTTTAGCCCTGCCCAACCAGTTTACAAATAAGAACACTGAGATTCCACAAAGGGAAGTCGCTGGCTGTCTGCTTGGCCTGAATTCCCTAGGGAATCCTTGCCTCCCTTCTGCACCATTTGCATGTGGGGCACCCACATCCTTCTCCCCAGGATCAGGACCATCCACAGACTGACGTCACTACCCTACACCTAAAAATGGAAAAGGGCACATCCAATGCGTGTAAGGTTCCCTGCTTGCCCATGACAGATTGAACCAAAAACACCCCAAAGAATTTTTATGCTTCCCAAAACTCTATAGTGCTTTTTATTCCTTTCAACAATGAAAAGCAGATCATTTTAGAGTGATTGCATTGTAAGTGTGGAGGGGTGAGAAGAAGAGAGTTGCATTCATTTCACACCTACTGTGTGCTGGGCAATTCATATGCATTCAGCGCCCTAGGCATGTTCAAGCATTCATCTTCCCCCCACCTTTTGACTTAGGTATTACCATTTCCCTGTCTCAGGTTAGGAAACTAAGATTCAGAGAGGAGACACTTTGCCCAGGTTCTCAGAATGATTTGTGGGATGGATCTCAAGAAAAAACCCTGACTCTGAAACCCCCATTCTTTCCACATCCCCACCTCTGTGCTAAGGGAGGCACCCCTCACTGCCTTTGCTACCTTTTAAGGTGGCATCCTTAAAACAGGAGGGGAAATGAGACGCAGGGTGGCCTCTACAGCCGAAGCATTCCTTCTTGAAGCTCTAGGCGAGGCCAGAGCTCCACGCTGCATACTTATTTTGGAGAATCCTGGTGAAGAGGCAAAGACAACGCGCGCTTACTCGTTAGGGCTCCGTTTTTATCCTGCCTGGTTGAGAAGCTTGCAAACAGCAGAGCAATACATTAAGGAGAGAGAGAGGGGGAAGGTGGTGAGAGCAAGGTGGCAGGGATGCATCTGGGGAGATGAACCACACGGGAAATGGATGGCCTTTACCGCGGGGAGAACAGCAGCCCAGCGCCAGCTGTGATTTTCCAGTCGAAGCTCTGCTTTCTCCCGCTGATATACAAATTGTATGTTGCTTTCTTTTAAGAGGCTGTTGCTGTCAAAAATAGCATCTCTTTTTTTTTTCTCCTCTCCCTCTCATCAGCAACTTTATTTCAGATTTGCCCAGTCTTTTGCCTTTTCTAAGGAGGCAGCTACTCTAATACAAAGGCAGACCGAGAGGGATAGGGTGTAGATACCTGGCCCAGCTCTGCCACTCGGGGCTTGCAAGTGTGGGAAGCAAGTGTGCTTTGTTGTTGATCAGACCCTCATTCAAAGCCTGTCTCCCACATTTACATCCCCTGTGATCCTGGGAAAGTAGCAAGCAACAGTATGGACGATCGACTGATCGTTAGGGCTCTGAAGTCAGGGCTGAGTATGAATCCCAGGTCTACTAGTTAATGACAAAAGTCTCTCAGACAAGTTACTTCACCTCCCTAAGCCTCAGTTTCCCCGAATATAACAACTGAGGGTAACACTAGCATTACTTCAGTGGTTGTTCAATGATTAAGTGAGATAATACAAAGTGCTTAGCACAGTGCCTGGTTCATACTAAAGTGACTAAGAAGTATCAACTATCATTATTTCATCTCTCTGAGGCTTAGTTTTCTCATCTTCCAAATGGGGATCCTGCTATAAGCTTCGCAGGATTGTCTTGGGAATAAGTGAAGTCACTTATGAAGAGCCCATGGTGCGTAAGGAGTTCTTGAATATTAATCCCCTCTCCTCCTCCTCTTCTTCTCCCTTCCCTTTCTGCTTTTCCCTTGGCACTCACCATCTACTCTGTTAGTTTGGGGATCTGACCCAAAAAAGTGGTGATTGCCTTCTCTGGGCCAGACCACTCTCAGCTTCTTTCCATTGCAATGAGGCAGAAATTTCAGGATATCGAGACATGAATGTTCAAATGTGTGGTTTCATTCTCTTTTACACTCGGTGCCCCAAATGTTCAGCTAATAGCCACATTGCTTCCATCCATGTCTGACAGTCAAAAGCTCCTGAGCAAAGCCTGGTCTCTGATGGCAGGTAGAAAGAAAGGGGGAAGGAATAGCTCTGAGTTGAGCCCTTGCAGAGAAATTCTGAGCCATCTGTTCCAGTCACATTTTATGAATGGCCTATGGGCTGAGATCACGGCTCCATAATCATATCTAATCAGCCTCTTCCTCAGCAGGGAAAGGGGCAAAGGCCCAGGTGAATCTCCAACCACGGGAGTCAACTTCCTCCTAACTGGATGAAGGTGGTAAACTGACAGTCTCCAAACAAGAGCAAGTCAGGCAGGGAAATTGACATATATTATTCATCTCTCCTCAGCACAAACATCTAGCAGAAAAAGAGCATAATGACCTCTTAATCACATTCTCTAGTCCCATGGGAATGAAATTTATTCCTCTGGAGGAATGTTAAAAAAAAATCCATAGCACTAGTCAAGTCTCCTTGTGGCTCACAAACACAACTTTTCCCTACTCTAATATCTCTCCTCTTACTGCTTCTTTCTTCTCTCCACCTATACTTCAAGGCACAGTTCAGTGAAGCAAGGGCCAGCTGTCCCACAGAACCTAACAGAAAATTTAGCATGTAGGAAACTCCTATTGACTGCTTGTCACGTGGACTGGTTCCTCCCAGCCAATTTCCATGTATGTGGTGACTATAAGCACATTATCAAATGAGTTGATGTGACTGTCTGATTCATGAGAACCAGGAAAGACAATCCTGCTGTATAGGTCATATAACACAAATTAAATCAACTAACCCTTAACCCCTGGGTCTCTGGCCATTGCTAGTGGATACCCTAAAGACAGCATGGAAGTACATGACCATGATCATGCAATCTAATTCTATCAACGTTCCGAGAATAGTATTTTCAAAGCCCTAAAGTAAGTACTCTTAAGGAAAGCAAAGATGAATACGTTATAACATTGGCACTCCCAAGATTCATCATCTAATGGAGGGACTACAACTTCAAATGCCCCAGGGGCCGGGTACAGAAAATGAGTGAAACAGAGCAGAGGTAAACCCGTATGTGGCTTCCTCATTTTTAGTAGAGTCATGCATACAGGCAATCCTTCCTCTACTCTAAGAAATAAAGCCACAGTGCAAACGCGATGGTAAATAATAATTATCGGTAATATTTATTGAGCATTTGCTATATGGAAAGACTCTCTAAGTCCTCATATGCATTCCCTAATTCATGTAGTCCTCATAAGAACTCAATGAAGTAAGTACTATTAAGAATCTCATTAATGAATCAGTGGCACAGAGAGAGGTTAACTAAATTGTTAAAGTCACACAGTTAGTAAGTGGCAGAGCCAGAATTTGAACCAGGCTGTCCCGCTTCAGAGCCTATGCTCTTATCCACTGCACTATGCTATAAACAGAAAACTGACAGTCTCCGGGAGATCATAGGAAACGATGGGGACTTAGTGAACAAAAGAGTATATGTCTGCCTAGAGGGGACAGCCTCCACTCAGTTCTGCTCTAATATTGCCATGTGGGAATGTTACCAGATCTTCTGGTTTTTCAAAAGAAACTGGAAACCTCAATTTTTGTGTGAACTATTCAAATTTTTGGGTAGTGGTCACAGTTAAGAGAGAGGGAAAAAGAGATGACACAACACAGTAACAACTAACACTAATACCAAGAAAAGAAGAAGTACTGTAAAGATAGAGAGATTGATCAATAGATGGATAAATAGATAAACAAGACACGGGGAAAAAGTAGTGATAAATATCTTGCCCTTCCTGAAGGTGGGAATTTTACGAAGGCCTCCAGGAGGAGGCAGCAGTCCCTGAACAGGGCTTTAAACCAGTGGGGAGAAATATCTACAAGCAAGATAGGGAGAAAGGTGTTTTGGGTAAAAGACACAGCAAGCATACAGTATAAGAGTGAAGGGGGTGTAATTCAGGCATTCTTTTAAAATTTTTATTATTGCCATTTTCAGCAGGGAATCATTTCCTGAACAAACTCTCTCCTGAAATCTCATCATCAAAGACAGATACAAGTGGAGCTGCTGAAACCAGAGATGAGGGGCTGGAGCGGGCAGCAGAAAGAGGGAGGCGGGAGAAGAAAGAGTGAGAGCTGGAGACGGGCTCAGCCCAGGGATGGGAGACCTGGGAGATGAGTTTTCCTCTCTTCCTCAGGAGCTATTCTCTATCACTGGGAGAGGTAGTTCTCCAATGTTACGACCCTGTGTATTTTAAAGTCCACAAGAAAATAATCGTCCTGCTGGCCTGCCCAGCATTCCGTTCATGCTGACATCTGTCTTTCAGCGGCCAGTCCTTAGAATTCACCCGGCTTTTCTTCCTTTCATTGCACCAGAGGTGGCTGAGATGAGACCAGTGGGCTGGCTCTCATCCTGATTGGTGTTTCCACTCCCTCCATTAATTGTGGGGAGACTTTCATTCATCCCCTCCGTTATCTTTTGTCAAGCATCTCCGAGGTGTCTGACACAGACCTGTGTGCCTGTTGCTGCAGGCAAATGGTTCTGCATTACAGGACCAGATGTGGTTTACTGTGAGCTGCAAATGAACTTATGGGGATCAAACTCCGAAATGCTTTGTCTGTAGAATCCCTGCTGGAGAGGCCAGACTTCAGGCCCCCATGGGGCTTTCTGCACTGAATTACATGATTTTCGCCATAGGACCCTAAAGAAAGTTACAGGGCCAGAAATATACGTATCACACATGTAAAACTAGTGTGCAGTTTCTGGGGGTTCCAGTAACCCCTATAGTACAACATACATCTCAGAAATTTAAATCACTCCTTCATTCAACAAACATTTATCAAGCAGCTACTCTGTTAGCTATTGTGCTGAGTTTCCTCCCATTACAGAGCTCTCAGTCGGCTTGGAGGAGCAGATGATGAATAATGGATGGATGAGTTTGCTGCTACAGGACACGCAAGTAGAGCGAGACAAAAAGGAAGGCCTGATCCATTCCGCCTGGTCATTGCAGGAGGATTTGCATAGAACAACATACGTTAGACGCTTGTAAGATAAATAGGGCTCCACAAGGTGGCAAAGTGTGCCAGATAGACCATATGCCAATACACAGAGGTGTGGCTTTAGTGGCACTTCCAATCCAGCCACCTGTGTTTGTCCAGAATTACTCAAAGCATTTTCATATCTGTCACCTCATTTGACCCTCACACTATAAGCAGCTAGAGCAAGAGCATGTAATTATTCCCACTTTACAAATGGGAAAACTGAGGTATAGTTAGGGTGGCCAATGGTCCTGGTTTGCGCAGGATTAAGGGAATTCCCAGGATGTGGGACTTTCAGTGCTGAAACCAGGAAAGTCCCAGAAAAACTGGGACCAGTTGGTCACCCTAGATACAATTACAGGACTTGCCATATAACTTGATCAGAGATGAATGAGGGACTCAAATGAGGCCTTCAGGCTCTTTCCTCCACCCTAGAGTGGAGAGATTAAGAGAGTGCTCAGTATCTGTCTTTTGATTATTTTTTAACCAATTCCTTTGTTATTTTGTGGAGTCAGAAACCAAAAGCAAAACTTCTGTCTTCTGGCTGACTCACTGCCTGACCAACATTCCTTCTCATAAGATAACAGAACTGTCTGTTCCTTGAGTATACTCAAGAGGGAAGAACCATCTGAAATGGTCACAGGTGAAGGACACTTTGACCCTACCTGTATTCCTTAAGGAGACTTGGGATGTCTGCATTTTAATTGAGTCTCCTGATACAACCCCACTGACTCTTGATTTCCTTCTGCTTGGTCATTGTTTAACCCCTCCCACTTTACCCACCACCCCAAGCTACTGGGCCAGCACAGTCCTTTGGACGCTTAGCTTTCTGCCTAGTCAGTGACAGTGTTGACCTTGGAATAATCCACACTGACAATGTCATAGACTGAACTGAAGTCAGAAGGAGGCTTTGAGACCATTGTCCAAAAGGGAAGTGATTAATAGAGCACTGACCAGGCACCAGGTCCACAAACACCCAGTCCTGTCCTAGGCTCAACCACCCTTCCCCTCAGGCATGGCAGGCCAAACAAGCTTTGGTTCTTGCTGAGGCTCTGGCTCTCACTGACAGCAAAATGACCCCAGTTTGGCCTTAGCAAAGGAGCAGAAACACTCACCCAAAGAAGGTGTCTCCCCAAGACCCTCAGCAGAAGTAATTTCCTCATCCTCCAAGGGCCTATGTAGAAGGGGCTGCTGCAGCCTAGCCAGCTCAGGGAGAAAGTAGGTGGCTGGACCTTCTTCACAGAGGGAGCGCCTGGGCCTTGGAGGTGGAGCCTCCATGGAAGGAAGGCTGGAGCCCCATAGAAGGAAGACTTAGAATGACCGTGCTCATTATACACTGACCTTTAATCCAGTGCAAGGAAATTCCTACCCTTCATAGTCCCCCCTAAATGTCTTTAAACCTCACTCATCGGTCGCTGCACTACCCCTTCTTGAGGGCAGATGGTGAGTGCCTTGAAGTCTCTTGTCCTAGAAGGCCAGTGGTTCCCAGACCAGAGATGTCACGGGCCAATACAACATGGCCCGTGGGGTGGGGACACTTGACAATGTTTTATCTTACTAAGGAAAGATATTAAAAGAAACAAAACAAAAAATTACCATCTCTCATCAACATCATTTAATAAGAGAAGAAATGTGTTAACACTAAAACAGAAGGAAGGAAATAATCAATTGCACATAAAGCACAGTCCTTTAGATGGAAAAGTTCAGCTTTCTGAAAACTCACTATACAACTCGTATCTTTCCTCTTTTTCCCATTAATAAGTGAAAACTTCATCACATATTGGCCTGGCTCATTGGATCAGCCTTTTGGGAACCACTGATTTAATCCCAACTTTTTACCTAGTTCCTGAATTCTCTCCATGTCTTTTCCTGACAATCAGTTGTCCCACCAACAATGAACCACCAAATTCCGCTTTTCAAATAGCAATTCCCAGAGAGCTCTAAGAGCTCCAAAGTGTGCCATCATATTGAGCCAGCAATCTGTCCCTGTGGCTTCATCTCTCTGTTCTAATTCTGCCCTCCAGCATCTCAGAGAATAAATCTAATTCCTCTTCCACAGACAACCAATTCCAAGTTTCCACGTGAGCCCTGTTTACTTTGCAGTTAGCCATTATCCCCATTATCCCTGGATCCAGGGTTAAAACTTTTGATGTTGTCTGTTCCTCTCATAGAAGTCATTATATTGGTTAATTAATTGATACATATTTACTCAGGACTGACTGCTGAGTATAGATGAGCTGCTGGTCTGAGGCCTCTCTCTGCTTAAACGCCGTCCTTATCTACTTTTCTTACAGGAAAAGTGTTGACCTCTTAGCATAGCGTTCAAGGATGCTTACGATTTGGACTTGGTCAGCTGTTGTAACCTCATCTCCCAAAGTCTCCCTCATCATGTCCCCACTCCCCGGGCCCTGCGCTTCCTAGCTCTAGGCTGCTGATTCCACTTTTCTTTTTTCACACAGCACTCCCTGAAGGTTTTCTAACTCTCACCCACTATCGGAATTAACGTCTCTCCTTTTTTGGTGCTTCCATCACCCTTTAGTTTAAAATCAGGTACAGTCTTACATGAACTACTGAGAAGCTTTTCTGCCTCCTACACTAGACTGAACATTTCTTGAAGGATGAAGTTTAAAACTTGTTCGATTCTTTATTCCTATGAAGTACTTGACACTTAATTGACCCTCATAAATATTTGGGGAGTTGACCCAAAGACATCAACTCTTTACTCCAAAGGCTTTATAATCAAGTTAAAAACTAAGGCACCTGAGGGGCCGGCCCGGTGGCGCAAGCGGTTAAGTGCGCGCGCTCCGCTGCGGCGGCCCGGGGTTCGCTGGTTCGGATCCCGGGCGCGCACCGACGCACTGCTTGGTAACCATGCTGTGGCGGCGTCCCATATAAAGTGGAGGAAGATAGGCACGGATGTTAGCCCAGGGCCGTCTTCCTCAGCAAAGAAAGAGGAGGATTGGCGGATGTTAGCTCAGGGCTGATCTCCTCACAAAAAAAAAAAAAAAAAAAAAAACTAAGGCACCTGAAACAATAGTAAGCAGGGCAATAAATTGACTGCTAGGTGTCAGGGAAGTTTAAAGGAAGGGTCAATGAAAAATCAAATGTCAAAGGAAAAAATCAAGGAAAACATGGGCAGCATTGCAGGGTAACCAGGTGCTGGGAAAGAAGTTATGCAGAACAGCAAAATGTGAGAACACAGAAGCAAGAGGAAACACACTGGTTGAAGGAGAATAGGATGCCTAGCAGACTAGTCTGATGAAAACTGAAGCTTCCGTTGGGGGAGGAGAGGCAAAGCATATCATTGCAGGCTGGATGTAAACTCCAAGGGTTGTTTCATCCAACACTCCTCAGATGCTTGAATTCAAGGTTTTGAAGGAAAGAGTGGAAGAGTGGTCAATTGCTTCAGAACTGAAGCCCAGAATTCAGTCCTTAGCCTTTCTAAGGGTTGGGGGCCAACTAAAACCATCTAAGATATCTCCCTTGGCTGCTTTTTCCAAACTTTAATTGCCTTGCAAGTATATAATAATCAAGCTTCTTTACAGTGGCAAGGTTGAATACATTGAGCTTTAATGAGTATAGTGTCATCCTACAGACTTTCTTCCCAGGGCTCCAATTCCTCCCTTCCGAAGGCTTCCAAAGATAATTCATTGATTCGGGTGCTCCCCTGGACCCATCAGTTCCTGTAGCTGAAGGTCAGGACTTAGTTGAGGGTTTGAGGGCTCATTGGCCCTCTTGGGGAATAAATGCCATGCACGTCACCATGCCGGTGATTACAGGCCTAGCTGCATGCTCTGATGACCCAGGACCACCACCTCCCTCACGGTGAACACCTGTCTGAATCTACGACTTTTCGGATAACTCTTACTCTGCTGAATTAGAACCATCCCCAATTCTTTTTTGTTTGTTCTCTTTGCTCAGGACCAAGCACAGAACTTGGCATAAGAAAAGTTGTACTAGGAATTCGTTTAATCAAATAAGTAATTGTTATAACCATCAGTATTTGAGCCCTTTATAAAGTCCTTGCTAATGATTCTTGCAGTCCTGTTTTTTATTTAAATTATAGAGGAAAATAAAAATAATGTGTCTAAATTCATTCAACCTAAAGGACTTCCCTTTATTCTGAAATGTTGTCCTTACTATTTCTTTGCTTCTTCAAGTGTGCTTAAATTCAGTCAGAGGAAGGTGATGAGAGAGGATAGTTGCTCCCTTTAAACATTTTTACTTAGCAAAAGTAACATTTAACACATACCTATATTGGTTCTCCCACATCTATTTTACTCTTTTTTCTTATCCATGAAGTCTAGATGTCTAGAAACTACTGCTAGTCTAGCAGATAGCTCCTGCTATCCAGGACCCTGGATTTTCTAGATATGAGTTCTTATTAAGCTCTTGGCTTTTATTTTGATATAATATTTTTAGAAGGGAATGTTTTAAAATCAAATTCATATCTCTTTAACTTCTGTTTTGAAGTTAAACATAACCTTTTGTTGAGGATTCTGTCATTATCATTATCAACATCATTGGGTTACAATAGAGTGAATCTTCTGGAGGGCACATATAGGGCAGTTTGACAGATCCAGAATAGCCCATGCTACCATCCTTCTAGCACCATCATTTTTGTCTCCTGAAAGAAGAGAAGGAAGGAAGGAAGAAGGGAGGAAGGAAGGAAGGGAGGAAGGGAGGGAGGGAGGGAGGGAGGGAGGGAGGAAGGGAGGGAGGGAGGAAGGAAGGAAGGAAGGAAAAAAGAAAGAAACCTACTTTGGCCCTTCCCTTACAGTCAAGTTATAAATTAGCATCTTATGAAATGGCCTATGATGAGGCTTTTCTCATTTGCTGCCTTTGCTCTGCTGTAGGCTTGGAGAAGGGAGATCCTTAGGTATTACAGCTGTGTACAAAGTAAAAGTATTAAAAGGACTGGGGGGGGGGGAGACCTAAGTGAGCACTGGAGGGGGCTTGTCAACGCATACAATATCCCATCTTTGGAAAGCTGGTAAGCACAGTGGTTATGTACATGGACTGTAGTCACACAGAGCTGGGTTAGAACCTTAGGCAAGTTGTGTATTTGTCTGTGAAATGGAAATAGTAATAACATGACAACTAAATAAGGATGTGAGTATTAAATGAAAGAAAGCATGTAAAGCATTTAGTACGATGCCTGGCCCATAATAAGCCCTCAATAAATCAAATGTGTACTACAATGATCATCCTATGACCCTGTGCATTTTCTCTGCACATTTTCTGGTTCTTTTCTGTTACGTTCCAGATGGGTAAGTTTGTCAAATAGCTCAGTTAGAGACACATAAGGTGATATTGCATTTAGATTTTGTCCATTCATTTGGAAAAAAAAAATGTATTCTCAAGCTCTTACACTGCATGGAGCATCTTGTACTAAACGTTGTGGGGAGGCATCTAAAACACAGGAACCATCATCTCTGCTCCGGAGAACTGACAGTTTATTTGAGGAGACCCAGCCGACACAGCAATCAGCTAGAACAACATTATAGCATAAGGGATCAGAGTTCAAGTCCAATGAATCACCCGGAAAGGGGGACATTTAGAGGTGAAATTTAATTAAATGTCTTTTCAGGCAGTCCGTTTTTTTGATCTGATTGTGGGATCATGAGTCTACCAATATAGGACAGAAATTTTTCCCATATTTCCCATTGTGGGGCTTGTCCCATGAGGATTGTCCCCTTTCTCTAAACACCTCTTCACACCATTGACCCCAAGCTGGTTTCTGTGCTTGAGGGGAACAAACAGTGGAGGCTTTTTTTCCTAAAGACAGAAAAGTGGTCTGATAGCTCACAGCAAAAATGAGAATTAAAAACTTGGTAACCCCAACTTTCATTCTCTTTTTCCATTGCTCCCTGTGCCTTCCTCTCCTATGCCCAATTCCCCTTTGTCCCTGCACCCACCCCCCTCCCTCTCCCACTTTCAGTCTTTCTATCTACATTCCCCTAAAACAGGGAGGTAGTGGAGACACAAGAAGGACGGGTAATGAAACCTAGGCAGTGGCTGTATATCCCTCATTGAACCTCTCTCAGGAAAAATCTCAAGACAAATCAATACTCTTAGCGTATTGTCAAGCCCGGAGTCCATTTTGGCTTGTTTTGTTTTGAGAAGGAGAGCAAGCAAGAGAGAGAGAGAAAGGGAGGGAGGGAGTTGGCCCACAAAGGTATCTAAAAGACTAAGGAGTCCATTTCCGGGATCTGTTAATGGAAATTGTTTTCCCAGCTTGAAAATTGCCACATTTAAACTCACAACGTGGGGTGAGCAAAATCATAAATATGAACTCCTTTTCAGGCAGCTAACAGCATTTGGAGTCTTTCTCCTTTGCCTTTGGGGATCCATATGCCACAGTCTAGTTAGCTGCCCAGCGACTGACAAACATAAATAAAAGGTAATGGTTGTAGTAAACAGGGTTCCTGTGAGTCAAAAAGTGTTTTCCAGGGAGGGTTCAGCACGCTTCTTATCACACTAGAGTCACCAAATAGACAAAGTTTAGCTCTTATTAAAACAAACAAATAACAAAGGCAATAAAAATAAAAACGTCTGCCCTGTGCGCTGACTACACTCAACAGTGGGGTGGAACAGGCATCTGAAAGTTCATAATAGTAGAAGGATCAGGGCAAGAGGCCATGGGGAGAGGGCTGGATTTGATGGCCCATTTGCCTTCCCATCAATGCCCCTCGCTACCTACTGTGGA